>NW_011500760.1:57659-63184 GCF_000495115.2 Populus euphratica | reverse complement strand
AGCTCCAAATATGATCCAATTACCGAATAATATTCAGGTGTGGATTGCACCGGCATCTCTTTTTTAAGTTTGGTCATCTCTTTATCCTTTCAATTTCAGTTCTTAAATTCATCAATCAATCCTTTCATTTATGTGATAGGCTTGCATTTAAAATGAACATTTACCACAAATTAAAGGTATCTTATATTATTAGATATATTATTATAAAACATGCTTTAGTTAAGGAGTTATTGATACTTCAAGTGCAAAATGATGATATAAAACCTTGATAAAAATACACTTTTAAGTACAATTCAAAAAGTCTTTCTTAGCCCCAATCTATCTTTTTCAGATGAGGTAAAGTTTCAAAAAACTTATTGGAAATTTAGGTATGGAATGAAACTTTTTAACATTAAGATCATTATTTTGTTTTGTTGCAACAACATAGCTAACCAACAATTTTGTTTCTCCTTCATCGTAATCTGATAAATTTCTCTACTCTTCCAAATTCAAGGAATGACATTTGAATAAAATAAAATCTTAGACTAAATTATATAATTTTAAAACTAAATAGAACAAAAATGATTTTTCATAAAAGTTTAAAACTGAAAGGTGTTGGCATAGGAATTTTTTTAAGAAAGGGTCATTTCACCAAGGTTTAATTTTAATCCTCTTATGTTTTATTTTTTCACAAACAATAAAGCTAGATTATTTTTTACAAAATTAAAAACCAACTAATTATTAAAACACCTTTTGAGATTGCAATAACATGAAAGAAAGCAATATAAACCCAAACTATCAAGTCAAATCACCAAACAATGCAGCATGGAGGATAAAATAAAAAATAAAAACTTAATGTTTGAACTAAAAAGAAAAAAAATAAAAGACCAAAAATTATATATTTTATTTTTAATGTAATTTCATGAGTTTTGGTCCCATCTCAATTCCTCGCAAACAATTTAATTAATTCTTCTTTGCAAAATCAATAATCAATTCAATAATAAGACTTTTTAAATTATAAAAACTAAAAGAAAAGAGCTCAGATCAAATCATTAAATTCAATTACCAATCAACACAATGTAAAATGATAAAATTAAATAAAAAATTAATAATTAATGTAAAATAAATTAAGGACAAAAAAAATAAAAACATTGTGTGAATCTACAATATTAGCACTCATAATCTATAGTAAAACACTTGACACATTTAGTGTTTCATTTATTATAAAGTAATTGTTTTGTAATGTATCATTAGGTTTTAAACATCCAAATTTAATTTAATAAATTATTTTTATTATTTTTATATGAAACAAATAATTTGATTGGATCTAACCTTGTCATCTGATTTTATTGTTCGAGCCAAAACACCCTATAACTTCATATAATTCTTTCTTTTTATGTCTAAAACCTTGATGAAATGCCCTATTAATTTTAGGTTTAATTCAAATGTTTACCAATGAAGCATTAAATCCATTTCACTTTTAGCCTTACTAAATCATTGGTTGGAAAGATGATTAAATACAAATGTAAGAAAGAAAGAAAAAATCAATTATCTCACTTTATCCATTTTTTTCTTGCCCATGCTGAATCATTAGTTTGAAAAGATGATTAAATACACATGACAGAGAGAGAGAGAATCAATTATCTCACCCTATCCATTTTTTCTTGCACATATTTGCCCATGCATTTTGACAATGCTTCGAAATTCAATATATATTGAAAATAAAGTTATTTGATGGTTGGATTGTGAGTTAAACAAAGGTTGTTGTTCAGGAGTTTTTATTTTTTATATAGACTAAATTTGACAGGTAAAAAATTTAAAAAAGAATGAAATTAAAAAAATAAATTTAATTTCATAAATTATTTCAGATAAAATAAATAGCAATAAAAAGAATGGGGACCAAATCTAATAGGTAAAAAAAATCAAAATCAAAGTTGGTATAAAAATATGATTAAATCTTTCATAAATTATTTCAGATAAAATAAATAGCAATAAAAAGAATGGGGACCAAATCTAATAGGTAAAAAAATCTAATTAAGAGAAGGATATGAGAACAATAAATAACAGTAAAAAAAATCAAAATCAAAGTTGGTATAAAAATATGATTAAATCAAATTCTAAAGAATGAAATTGAAAAAAAAATTAAAAAAAAATATATAACAATAAAAAATTAAGGACTAGATTTGGTATAATTATATAATAATAGGATAATTTTTATTTTTTTGCTACTCTCTAGAAAATGTTTTCCACTTAAAATAAAATGAAAATATTTTTTTTAGAAATCAAGCTAATTTTTTAACTGAAAAATATTTTTTATTGATTAATTTTTATAATAATAAACAAATATAAAAGAGCTTGGAAAAGTATTTTTCATGAAATAAATTGTGTTATAGTCTGTAAACTTGTTGCTTGAAGTCTTATATATAATTATAAAAATTATTATAATTACAAGTAAAAGATGTGAAATGAAGTTAGTTTAACTAGTCATATAATAATGAATCGAGTTAATATATTATTTTAATTATTTATTAAAATATTTGTTTTGTTGCTCACTTGTTGATTTTAACCGTAGTGAAGATAATGTTTTTTTTTTCATTTACCCTGTACAGCAAAAAAATAAAATAAAGGTTCAAATACACAAAAATATCTCAGGCATACACTCTTGGGTTATTTTGTAACAAATCTATGATTTTTTTATTGAATATTTATTTATTTATTTATCTTTTTTTATTGATCTCTTGTTTTTTTTTCCAATTTTATTTTTAACTATTGGTTTTTTATTGAATTTTATTATTCTATATAAGATTGATTATGAATCAGTATTTGTATTTTTTATTATATAACAAAATAAAATAAAATAAAATAAAACATAACCAAGTCGGTGGATTGACTAAAATATGGCATGTTTCTTTATTTTTTTCTCCATTGAATTTTTTTGGATCTATCAAATCGACAAGGTCACGTCGAGACAACTCTCATACGATTTAATTTAAAACCTGGAATAAGTAAAGAGGTGGGTTAAGATTTTCTTTTTCTCTTTTTTTTGTTTCAAATTTTATTATTTAGTATTGATTTTTTAATGAATTTTATCAGTTAGTATTGGGTTAACGGTGAATTGGTATTCTTATTGTTTTATTATATAATAATAAAAAAAATTAACTTAACCAAGTGGATTCCATAACATGGTCGTTAGTAGTTCAGGTTGATTAGGGTAAACCTGGCTTTTTTTTTTTGTTTTTTTCTTTGAATTTACTCAGTTGACAAGATTATACCAGGACAACTCTTATATAATTTAACTTAAAACTCAAATTAAGTAAAAAATCAAGTCTAAGATTTTTCAAAATTAAACTATTGTACTAAATTTAATAACAATGCTTAAATGTTTATGACTATCATGATACTATTTTCTTACATTCTAAAAAAATATCTAATCCAATCCACAACTACAATGCAATAATTTTGACTACTTAAGCTAAGATAATATTTTATTGAGTACTTCAACATTAACCAACAATGTTGGTGATTTTTTTTTAAATGAGTGTTAAGAGTTAATTAGCTTACAAAAATTTTTTAGTTTTATTTTTTCTCTCTGATATGTATTTAATCAAGATTAAAAAATTCATTCTCAATTAGTGTGTGTATTCAAAACTGTCATAACCCAATTCTGGGAAATTCTCTAAAAATTAACTTTTTTTCAACATCAAAAAATAATAATGGTTGGCAACGTGGAGAAAGCAAACTAGAAAATTAAACTGTAATTTGAAGAAAATTCAAGGCCTAATTATACCTCATTATACCCAAACATGGAGAAAAAATACAAATTCAAAGTCAAATTAAATGATTATTAGATGAATTTGCATAATAATTAAGTCCATGGACATAATTAAATTTTTAATTGACCAATTTAATTTAATCATAGGCCAAATTAAATTTTAATTATGTTTAAGAATTAATTTGGGTCCAATTGAAGGATTTAATTAAGTATAAGAACTTAATTATACTTTAAAATGAATCAAATTAATTTTATTTGGAACTTAATTGATGAAAAATTAAGTTTGGGAGCCTAATTTAGGCTTAATTGAGAAGATTTGAATTTTAAGGGACCAAATTTAATTTTTATCATGTTAATTGATTGAAATTAGAGGCTAAATTGCAAGCAAAATTGAAGTTTTGGAGTCCATTAGGGGTTAAATTGAAGAAATTCAAAGCTAAGGACCAATCTACAAAATCCACCATAATTTAGGGGCTTAATTTGTAAAAACTGAAGGCAAATTGAACATATTAAAGTTTAATGATCAATTGGGGTTTCAATTGACAAATCTGATACCAAGGACCATATTGTAAAAGGTGTGTAACTTCGGGATTCCAATTGAAGTTCATCAGGGGTTTAATTGCATTAAATCGATAAAACAGACGATGTATCGTTCGACACTATTCATTGTCTTTCCTGATTTTGCCCGAAAATGCTACAGGATAGTTACTTTTCAGATGCATTTAATACTTCATTACTCCATCAAATCTAACAAAATGTACACGAAAATGATCCCGTGTAGTTGCTTTACAACGTCGACTGAATAGTTCAGTCTAAATAGCGACGAGACAGTGTTAACGCCGACCTAAAGTGGCCAACTCAGACAGCTTTTTTCTGCAGATTGAACAAATCATGAGGCACACTTTGAGCCAACAGTTGGGATGCTTCACAACTGAATCAAAGACTAAATTTTTTTTCATTGTGTAGACAAGATTACCCTCTTCCACCGGCTATAAATAAAGGTAAAGTTGATGGCCTAAGGGGGGTAAAAACCAAACCCAAAGTTGATGAAAGCCAACCTTCTCTGCTCAATTTTTTGTATAACCAGTCCTTTTTCTGTTTCCTCTCTCTGCCATGGCCATCAGCCACCACCGCCATTATCACTTGTCTTTTTGTCGTCATCTCCCCCTCAAGTGGCCACCCAACCACCTCACGTGGTGGTTGCACCACTCCTCTCCCTCCTCTGCAAAACTTTTCTTCCTTACCATCACAATGCCAGGAACAACAGCCATAGCTTGCCATCAAGATCACCGACTCCAGTCACCGTGCACCACCAATCCAGCCACCAGCTTCCTTGATGCTAGGCAAGCTCCCCTCCTCTCTTCTTCTTCTTCCTTATCTTCTTTCTGCCAGTTGCGCATGAGTAGTGCAACATGAATTATAATTCATGTTGCACTGTTTTGTGCAACTTAGTCACTAGGCATAGCCCAATGACTAAATGATTTTCGGGTTGGACTTGTCTTAACCCAACCTAATTAGCTGGGCAAGGTCCAACCAAAAAAATATGTTGAATAAAGGATATTTGGGTCGAGTCCGACCCAACTATTTTTGGCTAATATTAGCCCACTTTTTTCTGGGCCTATGTTGGGCCCAACTGATTAGTACTTAAAAGTGCATTTTTATCATGGTTTTATATCATCATTTTGCACTTGAAGTATCAATAACTCCTTAACCAAAGCATATTTTATAATAATATATCTAATAATACAAGATACCTTTAATTTGTGGTAAATAT
>NW_011500760.1:15631-50236 GCF_000495115.2 Populus euphratica | reverse complement strand
TATTATTATTATTATTATTATTATAGTTATTGTTGTTATTGCTATTATTGTTGTTTATAATTTGTACAATTAACCTCCTTGTGGTTCGACCCCGGTCTTGCCGGGTTATTTATTACTTCGACACTCCTGCACTTGGGAGAAGACATCAATCTTTTTGTCGTGTCACCAACCCACATGCTTTTATAACATTTAATTCTAAATAATAAAAACAAAAATAAAAACAAAAATTTTCTTTTAAAAAAAAATCCTTTGAAAAAATATTGTGATTTTCTCAAATGTTTTTCTACCAATTTTGTTCAATATTGGATTGTATACTTACATTGTAAGATACAAATCTAGTATTAAAATACATGGTATTTTCAGAATTTTTAAAAAATACATTTTAAAATTTTTTAAATCAATTTAACTTTTCAAAAATAAATAAATATTTAGTTTTCATGCATACAGCCAAGTCGTAAAAATTTTCCAAACATGTTTTCATAAAAAGATTGCATTTTTTCTTATGTCCTAAAAAATCCAAAAATGGATATCTTAACTACTTTACGATTATCCATTAGGATTTGACCAACATGTCAAAAATCTTTTTCAAATATTTTTAGGATCTAGATGTAGACTTTAATATTTATGAGATGTAAAATTATACGATAAAGTACACCTTCAAGTATTAAAAATACAAGGTATAAAAAAAAGTTAAAATTCGGACCTTAGAACGGTTAGGATATAACCCGATAAGGTAGAGACTCTCATGAAAAGAGATCTGCCTTAAACCTTAGAAAAGACCAACGAGTAGAAACCCGACCTAAAAAAACAGTTAAACAACAATACAGCTTACCTTAGATAGGGTGCACTGGGAGTGATGTGTCTTCCCCTTGCACAACCAATCCCTTACCTCGACTCTCACAAACCATAGGTTCCCAGTGACCATAATACTAGGTGGCGACTCCTAAATATTAATTATAATTTTATAATTAAATCCAAGACCTCTTTTCAACAAACAACACCTCACAATATAAGGCACGATAGAGAGCCTTCGTTGTCGCCAAAAGAAGTTGTGCCGGTGCTTGTGCACCCCGCGACAAAAACAATGATTGTCCAAGTTATCCCTTTTAGCATATGAGAGAATTTTAATTAAATAAATGTGTTTGTTTCCTCGAAAATATTTTTTCAAATTTTTTTATATTTGTTTGTTATTAAAAAAGTTGGTCAACAAAAAATACATTCTATTCAAAGAAAAATTTTGCTTGGTTTTCAGGAAAGTGTTTTCCTGAAAAATTTGGCAGAAAATATTTTTTAGAAGTTGTGAAAAATTTAGAAATGTCATATTATTTGCTAATTATATTAAATTTGGTCCTCAAACTTTTGATTGCTATATATATTTTGTTTTGAATATTTATTTTTCAATTTCATCTCTTAAAATTTAATTTTTATATTAACTTTGGTCCTTATTTTTATAATTTTTATTTATTTTTTCCTTATCATGTTTTTATTGAAATTTTTTATCTATCAAATTTGGTCCTTATTTTTTTTATTTTTACTTATTTTATTCGAAATAATTTATGAAATGCTAACTATTATTATTTTAATTTCTTCAACTTTTATTTTTTTATTTTTTAGATGTGATCTCTATGATTTTGATTATTATTTATTTTATTTGAGATAATTTATGAAATTATATTTTTTTTTTCAATTTCATTTTCTTTTAACTTTTTAATTTGTAAGATTTGTTCCTCATTATTTTAATAAACCTGAAGAAAATAAAACATTAATAAGTTATTTTTCATGACATAACTAAACACTAGAAAGTGTTTTTCAACTTATTTTTCATTACACTACCAAATATCAGAAAATAATTTATTTTTTTGAAATTTAATTTAAATCCATTGAAAATATACATTTTTTTTATTTTTTAGTGGTGAATGAAGTTAATTAAAAATAAAATAGTTTTTATTTTTTAAATTTTAAAATAATAATATATTAGATTGATTTTAGTCAATTTGGATTTACTCTTCAAAGACGCTCCAGGATTATGGATCTAATTTTGTTCAATTACTTTTTTTTTAAGTTATCTTTTATTTAATTATATAATAATAAAAATATGTGTTCAGAAAAAAATCATTAAATAGTTTTTTTTCTAAAATATAACAAGCTATAAAAAAACACACTTGCTAAATGGTATTTTAAAAACATAATAAGTCAAATACATATTCAATTAATATGAGAAAATTAATAAAGCAATATATATAATATATATTTAGTCATTTAATTTCTAAATAAGTAAATTTAAAATGAAAAGGAAGAAAAAAAAGAAAAAAGCGAGCACACCTAGCCCACCGAAAATCACGCCCTCTGCGTGGCCTGACAACATAAGCTTGAGAGTATGGATTTAATCTTTTGAATTATTTAAAAATAGACAGACAAGTGTTGTTAACCCATTTGTTAAAACAAAAGGAAGGAAAGAAGTAGAAGATGCGTAATTTCCTACCTCAAATTCAAACAATACAAAGGTGGCTAAGAAATTTAAAGGGTGATTTTTTTCCCAAAAAAAAATTCTATGTAACTTATTTTTATTTAAAAACATGTAAAAAATATTGTTAAAACCTTATAAAGTGAATCAAGCAATCCCAAAAACATTCTAAAAAAATACAAAATTAAATTATTAAAAAAATTCTCTCTCAACCTCGATCTATTTTTTTTAGGTAAAGTAAAGTTTCAAAAAACTTATTGGGACTCTAGTTATCGAATGAAACCTGTTAACATCAAGATCATTAGTTTTTTTTGTTGCAATAATATAGTCAACTAACAATCTAATAACTTTCTCTATTCTTTCAAATTTAAAGAATGAAATGTGAATAAAATAAAATCTTAGACTAAATTATATAATTTTAAAACTAAACGGACCAAAAATAATTTTTCATAAACTTTTAATATTAAAAGGTGTTGGCATAAGATTTTTTGTAAGAAAAGGTCATTTCACCAAGGTTTTAATTTTGATACTCTTATTTTTTTTTATTTTTTCACAAGATTATTTTTTACAAAATTAAGAACCAATTCAATATCAAGACGCTTTTTAAAATTGCAATAACATGAAAGAAAGCGAAACAAGCTCAAATTTTCAACTCAAATCACCAAACAATGCAACATGAAGGGTGAAATTAAAAATAAAAAGTTAATGTTTGAACCAAAAAAAATAAAAAATAAAAAATTATATATTTTATTTTTAATGTCATTTCACCTTACTTTGAGATTTAGTCCATCTTAATTCCTGACAAACAATCAACTTAATTCTTCTTTGCAAAATCAATAATCTATTTAATGATGAGATTTTTTAGATTATAAAATACGAAAGAAAAGAGCTCATATCAAATCATTAATTCCAATCACTAATCAACACAATATAAAATTTGAAATTAAATAAAAAAATTAATAATCAAGGTAAAATAAATTAAGGACCAAAAAAATAAAAACATTGTGTGAATCTACCATGTTAACAATCATAATCTTATAATATTTTTTTAATTAGTGTTAAAAGTTAATTATCTTATAACAATTTTTTAGCTTTATTTTTTCTTTTCGACATTTATGTAATCAAGATTAAAATATTCATTCTCAATTAGTTTATATATATATATATATATATATATATATATATATAGAGAGAGAGAGAGAGAGAGAGATCAATTTCCTCAACTAATATTGATTGTCCAGGTTATCCACGTTATGTCATAAGTTTACCTTTCAACACATGAGAGAAGTTTCATTCATTAAACAATTGTTTAATGTAAATGCATTGAATATATATATTTTTTAAATTTTTAGTATCAAACAAAATTAATTAAAAATACAATAGTTTTTATTTTTTAAATTTTAAAATAATAATATATCAAATTGACTTTAATCAACTTGGATATACTTGTTAAATACACTCCCTAAATTATAGATCTAACTTTGTTTAATTACTTTTTTTTTTAAATTATCTTTTATTTAATTATATAAAAATAAAAATATGCATTGAGAAAAAAAATCATTCAATATTTCTTTCTTTTTTTAAATATAACGAGCTATAAAAAAAACACGCTTACTATTTTTTTTATAAAAAGAAATTATAATCTTATTTGAAAACAAACTAAACTTTTAATGGTATTTTTTTAAAAAAATAAGTCAAATATATTTTCAATTAATTTGAGAAAATTAATAAAGCAATATATATAATATATATTTAGTTATTTAATTTATAAATAAATAAATTTAAAATGAAAAAGAAGGAAAGGAAGAAAATAGCTCATGCACCTAGCCCACTGAAAATCATGTCCTCTATGCACAAGCTTGATTAGAGTGTGTTTGGTATTATAGTAACTGTTGTGATTGTAGTTTGAAAAAGTTATTTTATAAAAAGTACTTTTAGTTGAGGTTAGTTTTGAAAAATATATATTTAATTAAAACTGTGGTTGAAATTAAAATAGAACAAAAGGTAGTTTAATGTACTTGGTTAAGAATACTTTTCAAATTAAGGTTATAAAATAATTTAATATATATATATATATATATTAATGGTTTTTAATTTAAATATTATAAATTTAACTGCTGCTATTACATCATGAAATGAATAATGCTTAATATAAAATATTTTTTATTGTTCCATTAAATTATCTACAATTCCATTATATATGAAATACATCCGACAAGGACTACAGTTTCACTGGTTTTATAAGCGCGCAACAAAATCAGGTAAAATATCATCAGAAATAAAATTAGAATTGCGATCAAATTTTACAAATGTTATGTTATCAAGCGATCTCGTTTTAATTTATATAGTGTTATTGGATAATGTGAAACATAAATTTTTTTTGAATAAAATACAATTAAAAATAAAAAAATACTTTTTTACTTTAATGCATTTTTATAACTTTGGACCGGGTCCGGTTTCCACTGTTCACGTGAACAATGGAGGAACTTTCCACAGTAGAAGAACACAAGCAAGTGAAGAATGCAGGAGAAGCAAATAAAAATTACTTCTCATAAGATGAGGTTCGACCTCAATTTTTAGGTGGGACCTATAAGAAAAAAAGTGTGGTTTGTATTAATTAAACACTTTAATTCAATGTTTACTTCTTGTTTATGTTGCTACCATAGTGCCAAACAAATGTGGACCTAATCTTTTTAATTATTTAAAAATAGATAGACAAATATTGTTATCCCATTTGTTAAAACAAAAGGAAGAAAAGAAGTAGACGATGCATAATTTCCCACCTCAAATTCAGACAATATAAAGGTGGCTAAAAAAAATTAAAGGGTGCTTTTTTACCCAAAAAAATTCTATTTAACTTATTTTTATTTAAAAACATATAATAAATATTGTTATAAGCTTTTAAAGTCAATTAATCAATCCCAAAAACATTTTAAAAAAAGACAATTAAATCATCAAAAAAATTCTCTCTCAACCCCAATCTATCTTTTTCAGATAAGGTAAAGTTTCAAAAAAACTTATTGGGACTCTAGTTATTAAATGGAACTTATTAACATCAAGATCATTATTTTTGTTGTTGCAACAACATAGCTAACCAACAATTTTGTTTCTCCTTCATCGTAATCTGATAACTTTCTCTACTCTTTCAAATTCAAGGAATGAAATGTGAATAAAATAAAATCTTGGACTAAATTATATAATTTTAAAACTAAACAGACCAAAAATAACTTTTCATAAAATTTTAAAACTAAAAGGTGTTGGCATAAGATTTTTTGTAAAAAAGGGTCATTTCACCAAGGTTTTAATTTTTATCCTCTTATTTTTTTATTTTTTTCATAAACAACAAAGCTAGATTATTTTTTACAAAATTAAGAACTAACTCAATATCAAAACACTTTTTGAGATTACAATAACATGAAAGAAAGCAATATAAACCCAAACTACCAAGTCAAATCACCGAATAATGCAACATGAAGAATGAAATTGAAAATAAAAACTTAATGGTTGAACTAAAAAAAAATAATAGAACAAAAATTATATATTTTATTTTTTATGTCATTTCACTTTATTCTGAGTTTTTGTCCCATCTTAATTCCTAGCAAACAATAACAAAATCAATAATTAATTCAATAATGAGATTTTTTAGATTACAAAAACCAAAAAAAAAGATCTTAGATCAAATCATTAAGTCCAATCACCGATTAGTATAATGTAAAATGATGAAATTAAATAAAAAAATTAATAATCAAGGACTAAAAAAATAAAAACATTGTGTGAATCTATCATGTAAGCACCCATAATTTATAGTAAAACACTTTACACATTTAGGGTTTCATTTATTATAAAGTAAATTTTTTTTGTAATGTATCCTTAGGTTTTAAACATCCAAATTTAATTTAATAGAATATTTTTATTATTTCTATATGACCAAACAATTTGATTAGATGCAACCTTTTCATCTTATTTTATTGTTTGAGCCAAAACATCCAACTTTATATAATTTTTTTTCTTTTTTTATGTCTAAAACCCTGATGAAATGCTATAAATTTTAGGTTTAATTCAAATGTTTACCAATGAGGCATGAAATCCATTTCACTTTTAGCCTTACTAAATCATTGGTTTGAAAAGATGATTAAATACACATGTAAGAGAGACAAAAAATGAATTATCTCACTCCATCCATTTTTTTCTTGCACTTAATAAATCATTAATTTGAAAAGATAATTAAATACACATGTAAGAGAGAGAGAGAAAAAGAGAAAATCAATTATCTCACTCTATCTATATTTTTTTCTTGCACATATTTGCCCATGCATTTTGACAATGCTTTAAAATTCAATATATTTAAAAAATAAAGTTATTTGATGATTGGATTGCAAGTTAAACAAAGGTTGTTATTCGGAAGTTTTTATTATTCATGGTATAAAAAAATTATCTCATGTGGAGTGCTTTCTAATATCAACAAAAAGTTTTTTTTTGAAAAATTTAAGGATTTTTTAATGGTAAAATTAGTAATTTTTAAGAGAAAAGAAGTAATAAATACAATAAAGAGCATTAAATTTCAAGAACAAAAATATTTATTTTTATTTTAATATAATAAATATTTTAGTATTCAAAAGTATTTATCTTTTAAAAATTAGAAGTTCTAAACCCTTTCCTGAATATTAGAGATGTATATTTCTACTATAACATTAATAAAATTAAGCATTTCTGACATGATTATTTAATGAGTGTTTAATAAGGTAAAAATATTTATATTATTATTATTAATAAGAGTTATATATTTTTATATTAATATTAATGAAAAATAAAATTTTCAAACATTATCTTTATTATCTTTAATGACAGTCTATCAAGAGAAAAAATATCAAGATTTCTTCTATTTCGTTAAGAATCTCTAAAGATGAAAATGAATCCGTGCTCGTTGATGTATTTGACTAAATTTATGCCAAGTTGAGTCCGCCCCGAGCAGATCTCCTTGGCACTTGAGCTCCCCTTTGGCCGAATCCATGTCATGTTGAATTCGCTTCTGCCATCTTCTTCCAGGAGGGGTTTAACCCTGACCTTCTCCGCGAGGAACAAAATCTATGGTTTGTCATATTTATAATAGAAGCAGATGAAGAATTTTACTTGTGTAGCTAGGAAGGAGTGGGAATGTGGGATTGCTATGTTATTAGCACTGTATATGATTTAAAATTTACAAACTAAATCTCAAGTTCGAGTTAAAACATATCTCTTCTAAGAATCTGAGATAGCAAAAATTTTACTAATTCATCTAAACTTTTAAAATACACTTTTCACAAGAATAAAGTTTCCTCAAATTAAAAAAAAAGTTTTATTCTAACATTATGTAATGTTTAGTTGCTATTTCTCAATAACTTTTTTTTTTATTTTAAAATAACAAGACACTAGTTATTTACTCGCCTCATGTTGCAGGTAATTTTTTAAAATCTGTTTTTATTTAGTTCTTTTACAATTAAAATAGATATTTATATCGAAGAGTATGATTTAAATTCTTTTATACAAATACATGCTTTTCTTTTCTTATTCTTTTTTTTTACCATAATATTTTTTTTTACTAGTGGCATTTTTTAAAATTAAAAGTAAAGGCAATTAAAAAAAAATTTCTAAAATTTTCAATAATTTAAAATAAGTAGAAAATGTATCTCTTCAATCTAAAATATGTTTTCATATCAGTGCATTTCTTTTATTTTTAACAACATATTTTTTTAATCAAAAACACTTTTTTAAATTACAAATTATTATCATGATTTGAAAAGCAAGTTTCAATAAAAAACCATTGAAATCATATCTTGATATTTGTATGCAACTAAAGAAAAATAATGATTAATCTGAAGAATTTTGTAAGAAATATTATAATAAAAAAATATATTTTATTTTTAAAAGAACCTAATAACATTAAAATTGACAGTTTTGTTACCAAAATTTGACCAACCAATTACCTTTTCTCTCCTCCTCAATTTTCATTCAACTTTTTGTCTTTCTTTTCAAAACTTAGGGATTGAAATGTAAAAAAAATAAAATTTAGGGTCTAAATATAAAATATTAAAACTAAAGAGACCAAAATTATCAAATGGTGATTTTTTGGATGATTTTTTTTGCCTAAATTTAAAAAACACTCATTATTTATTGGTTTTTTTTTTACCCATCTACTTTTAATTATTTTCAGCACTATAAAGTCAAATTGGCTTTTAATTCAATTATTATGAAATTTTATCAACAATATGAATTTTCAAAAAATATAATGACAATAAAATATTCATAAAATACTATCACATAGAAAAAGATGAAATTTTAAAAAATAGTAACCAAGATTAACAAAAAATACAATTACTAATTAAAAAATGCTAAAAAAAAGTGAAACCAAGCAAGTGAAAAGGCTGTTAACAAAATCATGTAAGTGAATAGGAATTCACTAGGTTACTACCTAACACTGCGCTGTGAAATAACTCAATTTTTCAAAAGAGTGAAAAAACCTTACATGACTGAAAAACTCCAACAATGTGGATTCAAAAAACAATTTGACACGGTATGAGATGGATCAATCATGATTAATTTATCATATTCGTAACCTAAATTTTAAGATTATAATAATTTTATAAAAATAAATTAAAATTAAATAATCACATTAAAATCAAAACAAAATATATAATAAAAACTAACTCAAAATATTTAAAAAAATATATTGAAATAATAATATATTGAATCAAATTTCATTTTGTGACTTAGCCCACCTAACTCCATTGAATTAAATAATTTTTTTACCTAAATATATGATAAAAATAGTGAAATTTATAAATGATGAAATTAAAAAAAATTAAATAAAAAAAAGAGATGACAATATATTATATTAACTTGAGTTTGCAAGCTTAATCCGTCAAACCTCCAACCCAAACTATATATTTCGTTGAGTTTAATAATTTTATTTTTAGCTAAACATATGATAACATAAATATAGCAATTTTTTTCAAAATGTTAAAAGATGTAAATGGAATGAAAAAAAAAAATGAAAGACCAAAAATAAAAAATAAGGCTAAGAGCACAAGCTTAGTCTGGGTGGCCCAGCATGTTTGGACCTTTAAAAATAAACCTAATCCTACGTATCTTTGAAAAGAAAATAAGATAGAAGACTCATCATCTGATATGGTAGACAATACATCGTATTCTCTTACTCAGATTCTAGTCACAGTGGTGACTAGAAGATCATTAGTTGTTTCTTTTTAAAAAATTTTTTTTGTCAAAAACTAATTTTTTGAGCATTCTTTTCCTCTAAATAGAATCGATGAAATCGTTCTAAAATACAAAATAAAGCAAGTATAAAAATTATTTTATGGTTTCAATTTGTTTCTTTAAGTAATATTGAGATTCAAAATAACAACTATCAAACTTTTCTTGTTGAATGAAACTTGTTGATACCAAAATCGACTTGTTTAGTGCCTAGGATCAATGGAAATTGATAGTTTTCTGACACGACTAAAAAGATTGATATTTTCTCCCAAGTGTAGGAGTATCGAAGTAATAAATAACGCGACAAGACTGAGGTCGAACTAGAGGGAGGTTAACTATATAAATTATAAATAATCATAACAATAACAACAATAATAACAACAACAACAACAATAATAAGAAGTTAAAGAGGATTTTGAGATTGTAAGATTAATATGAGGATTAAACAATAATAAAAACAAATATCAAGATTAGAGGATCCATTAATGGTATTTTAAATAAGTATAATATATTTTTTTTTATTACTCAATTGGAAACCACACACAAAGGAGGTTCCAATTGGATTATAAATTGTTAACATGATTACAATAGTTTTCTTATTCAAATAATTGTAACATTTGTAAATGTTGTCAGGTATTCGTGATTATAACTTTTGTTAACAACAAATACAATTCCTTTTATAGTACAAGTGTCGGTTATACCATACGGTTGGGCTATGAAAGTGCAAAGCATTTATTGTACCAAGTGTTATACAACACAAATCTAGATTAACCATTTAACAAGCAAAATATTAAAAGTAAACAAGATAACAAGTATAAAACATGTCAATATAAAACATTAAGGTCCATGTTGAGTTTATACTATACTTATTCTTACACTATTAGTGTAACCTTTTCACCTTGACATAATAAATTTAACTAAACATAATAAAAGAGAGAAACATAAATAAACAAGATAAGAACATAAATAAGATAAAAGTTAACTAAGTAAAGGAAATGAAATGAGAAGTATAAACAAGAGATTAATATAAGCAAAACTTAAGCATTACAATAAAGAGAGAGCATGATCTTGATCTAAAAATCAAGATACTTGAATATATGGAAAATGCTGATTAGTACTTAAAATTGCATTTTTATCAAGATTTTATATCATCATTTTGCATTTGAAGTATTAATAACTCCTTAACTAGAGCATGTTTTATAATAACAACTCTGATAATATAAGATACCTTTAATTTATGATAAATGCTTATTTTAAATGTAAGTATTTTCACAATTCAAATGATTGATTGTTGTGATTAACTATTAGAAGTGAAAGGACAAAGAAAAAGCTAAGCTTAGAAAGAAGATGCTGATTCAATTTAAATTCAAACACTGTTTAGTCATTGGAACATATCTAGAGCTATAGATCTTGGATTTCAAATTAATTTATATGGCTAGAAAGATAAGAAATAGGTCTACAACTTTCATATATGGAAAGACCCAAATTTTTCATTTTCAAATTCAAAGTTTAGCCACAAAAAATAAGTTAGAATTTGTCTTGCAATCCAACCCAAACACTACTAAGAGTTTTACCCATAACTGGAGTTATAGAAGACCAAATAATATGAAATTTAATGGGTGGAAGGAAAAGATAATTTTCAACAACTTTCATGAAGAAGACCAGCTCGAATTTTGATGGTAGAAATGGAATTTCATCTAGACAAGAGCATGAGGGCTATACACTATATGCACTAGCGGCACTGTTTAGTATTTTAGACATATCTCGAGCTGTAGTGCTCCAAATACTCTAGCATATGGTGGGTGAAAGGAAAAGATAATTTTCAACAACTTTCATGAAGAATACTTTGCCAAATTCTGATTGTATCAATGTCAATTTATCCAGTTAAAATGCTTGAGTGTTGTTGTCCACCAAGTCTACTAATCAATAGTTGGCCACTACATCAATTATCAATTATAATTAATAGTTCCAAATTTTAGCCTATAAAAGGAGGCATTTGTCATTCATTTGGGCGTCTTGTTTTTCATATCAAAATCATGTTCTTACTCTCTCTTTATATTTTTGTATTGCTTAAGTTTTGCTTTCATTAATCTCTTGTTCATGCTTTTTATTTCCTTTACTATACTTAGTTAACTTATATTATGTTTATGTTTTTATATTATTTATTTACATTTTTCTTCTTCATAATGTCTAGCTAAGTTAATTATGCCAAAGTGAAAAGGTTTCACTAATGGTGTTAGGGTAAGTATAATATAAACTCAATATGGACTTCAATGTTTATATCCTAAACAACTTGCTATTAACATGTCTTATCATTTTTATCTTATTAATTTTTAATACCTTACTTGTTAAATGGTTAATCTAAATTTATGTTGTATAACATTGGTACATAAAATACTTGATCCTTCATAGTCTTCGACCGACATCGTTATTATAAGAGGAAGTTAATTTGTTGTCAACATAAGTTAGCATCATGAATACTTGATAAAATTTGTAAGTATGGTGTTATATAAATAAGATGATTAATATGATCATCTTGATAATTTATAAAGAGTGTATACTTTACTTATCTCTAATACTATTAGTGTATCCTCTAATCTTGACATTTGTTTTTATCATTATATAATCTTCACATTAACCTTACATCTCAAAGTCCTTTTTAACTCATCTTCATCACCATCATCATCATCCTTCTTCTTCTTCTTCTTTTTGTTGTTGTTGTTCTCATTATTATTATTATTATTATTATTATTATTATTATTATTATTATATAGTTAACTTCCATGTGGTTCGACCCCGGTCTTGTCGGGTTATTTATTACTTTAACACTCCTGTATTTGGAATAAGACATCAATTCTTTGATCGTGTCAAATGCCTCCTTTTATATGCCCAAATTTGAAATTATTGATTTGATGACTAAGTGTTGAGTGGGTGGTCAACTCTTGACTTAATGACAATCCTTTTCTTTTTGTCTGAATAAAACGTTAGTGCAAATGTCAGAATTCGAATAGATTTGAATCATGAAAGTTCTAGAAGATTGTCACATCTTTTCAACAAAAAAAAAATTGAGGTCATTTGAACTTCTAGAACTCAAGATATGGGCTAAATACTGAATAGTGTCTGGGCTGCAGGACAGATTCAAACTTCTTCGTTATTGCTAAAATTTGGACTTCCAAACAGCAGAATTGAGTATTGCATTCTCATGAATGTTTTAGGCCTATGTCTTAGCTTTCTAGCTATATAAACTAAATTAAAATTCAAGATCTACAGCTCTAGATATGACCAAATGACTGAACACTGTTTCAGTTTGGACTGAACCAGCATCACTTTTCTAAGCTTAACCCTCTCTTTATCTTTTCAATTTCAGTAGTTGAACTCATCAATCAATCATTTGATTTATGTGATAACACTTAAGATGAATATTTACCATAAATTAAAGGTATCTTATAATATTAGACTTATTACTATAAAAGATGCTTTAGTTAAGGAGTTATTGATACTTTAAGTGCAAAATACTGATATAAAACCTTGATAAAAATACACTTTTAAGTACTTATCACTTTCTTTCACCACGTTGAAATCTTGCAACTTTCTCTCTTTTCTGACAAACTCAGGGATTGAAAAATAAGGTAAATCAACTTTTCAATCAAAATTTATTTTTTGAAAATTACAGGGGCTTTTAAGACTATAAGGAGAAAGTGGAAGGGTAAAAATGAATTTTAGATTAAAAATTCAGATTGGTAACGAGATTTCTTTATGTTCCACATTTTGATTCCCTATTTTTTAATTTGTCCAAGACTTTAAACAAATTATAACTCAATTTGGGTATATAAAGATGAAAAAAAAAATGTAAAGATGAAAAAAATTGTTACAATAAATATCCTAGGTGTTTTAGTATGCAATTAGCTTGGGGTGTACAGCATGCTGCAAGTTATAGTGAAAAAGGAATATTCAAGTTACGAGGAAGTTTTTTTTGTGGTTAATGGGTCAATATTGAAATCTCTTTCCTTGTCTCTTTATATTTAATCAAACCAAACAAAATATTATAAAATAAGTATATCATGTTTATATTTAATTAACTAATTTAATTAATTAAAAAATAAAATATATTTTAATAAAACTAAATTTAATAAAGAACAACAAATAAAAAAAAACCTAAGATAACCCAAGCTATTTTTAAAATCAGTAAAGAATCCTATAGAAAGCAAATAAAAAAAAATTAATGGAGCCCATCTCCAATTAAATAAATGATGAAGGATAAAACTGAAAAAAACATGAGTTTAAAAAAGAAGAAAAAAAAGCAAACTTAGATTAATCTTCTAAACCTGAGTTAATCTTCCAAACTTGCAATATGTGAAATCCTATATCCAGGCTTAATTAAAAAGCTTAATTTCCAATAAATTCAATATTGAAGGATGAAAAAAATAATCATTTAAAAAATTTATCAAAGTAAAAAGATAACAATATAATAAATGAGGATAAAATTTGATAGGAAAAAAACTAAAGGTGGATGAAATTATATAAAAAAACTTAATTATAAAAATAAATTCAAATAAAATAAATAACAATCAAAAGAATGAAGACCAAATTTGAGAAATAAAAAAAATTAAGAAAGATGAAATTGAAAAAAAATCAATTTTATATACTATTCCAAATAAAACAAATAATAATTAAAAGAATATAGATCAAATTTAAAGGAAAAAATTTAAAAGGCTACTTTGAAAATTTGGAGAGGTAAAAGCAAAAATCAATAAGAGGAGAGGAAAAAAAAAGGTTGTTAGAGCCAAACTAATAGTCTATTAACTACATGCACTGCCTCAAAATGGAGTGGCCACTGAAATAATTTGAACATTATCTTTGAAGTTGGTGTTTGGTCTCCATAAAAGGTTGCACTCGTCGTCTGAATAGAACAACCATCATCCAGGTGTCGACGCTAGCATGTATATATTTTTTTAATAATATTTATATTTTTAAAATTATAAAATTAGCCCTTGTCAACATGATATGAACTAAAAAACCTAAATAAAGAATAAAAATTCAAAAAATACCCTTAAAAGTACAAAATGTATTTTACTATGCTTTTTAAAACTGAAAGCACAAAAAGCCCATACACTACTTTTAAAGAATTCTGATTCTAAAGATAGAATAACAAAAAATCATATTTGTTTAGATTAATATTGATATTAAAATTAGCTTATATGTATTTTAATTAATTTTATATGTTTAGAAATTAATGAGATTATAAATCTTTAATAATTCTTAGTTTTATAAAATTTGAATTGATGATTTTTAAAAAATAAATTTAAAACATGAATTAAATTATACCACTCATGATTAAGATAATATATTTTTAAATCTATTACTGTGATGTAATTTACCTCGATCAACAATTTTAGTACTCGTCAAGTTTTATAATATTGGAAAAACAGCATCCATAATAATCAAGATAATGAGTAAAGCCCAACAACCTCGAAAGACAATCGGCCCACAATAGGAATTCATCGGTTATCATCTTTCAGAAACAAAGACCAAAACCCTAAAAGAACCCCTCCAAGTAACCACCGAAAAACACAAGAGAGACGAGAAGATCCAAGGTGGAACTTCAATGGCGGCGAAGAAGCAAGAGAGCAACAGCAAACCGAAGAAGAGAAATCGAAACCCAGATGCCAATACAAATCCAGATAGTTCTTCTTCTAAAAAACCGAAGCTTGTTAGCTCAAAACCTGAAAATAAGCCAGTGGAGAAGGTTTTCAAGCCATTTAAGAAGACGTTTGGGAAAGTGAAATCGCAATCTGGTGAAGAGAAGAAGACCCCTTTATCAAAAAGAGAGCGTAGGATACATGCAAAGGTTAGTTCTTTTGTAGCTTTTATTGGTTTTATATATATGTTGTTTCTCTGTGTACTGAGTGATTTTGTTTGGTTTATTGTAGGAATTGACAGAGGCTAGGAAAAAGAGAAGGAAGCAACATTACACTCTTGAACAAGTATGTGTATTCTTTTAATTTGTATTCTGTACTCATTTTCATTCATTGAAGTGATTTTTTTTTTAATGGGAAGAAACCTTTTGAATTGGTTCTGGGCGTATTTTAAAGAGCTATTGGGGACTAACGTGTTCTTTTAGGAATCAAATTATCATTTCTAGGTAAAGTAAGTAGAAGTTCAACGCTTTGTCCTCCATTGATAAGGGCATTTGCAGTTTGCATTGGCTATAATTGATGCAGTAAGTTTTGTTTATGATGGTTTGTTGGTTTGAGTAATATCTTGTATTTTCGTACAGGAGCTTGCACGTCTTTGGGAAAAGATGAGGCAGCGCAATATTGCCAAAGAAGAGAGATCAAAGTACGTATTTTTGGGTCTAACCTGATTCCATGATTACATGTCCATGACATTCTTCTTTCTCTCTCTCAATCATTTCCCCCCGCTATATCATCTTAAAGGATAATTACTGAAGCTATACAAAAGATGAAGGGTAAGATTCCTGAAATTGCAAGCTCCCATGTTTCGTCCCGTGTTTTGCAGGTGATTTTCCACTTCTTTGTTCGTTTTCCCATAATATGGATTTTCCTAAGTCACTAGTTTGTAAATGTTTGCTGTGTCATTCATTTATTCTGTTTTTATTTCATTTTAGACTTGCGTGAAGTATTGTTCACAAGCTGAAAGGGATGCTGTATTTGACGAGCTTAAGCCACATTTTCTTACCTTTGCGAGCAACAAGTATGCAATTCATCTTGTGACGAAAATGTTAGATAATGGTACGTTTTGTGTTCAAAGAATGAAGAGAAACTAGAAGGACAATCAGAACACCGTTTCCTATATGTTAGTTTCAGTCTTGTAAGTAAACCCTTTTACTTGCATCATCTTAACTTCTGTATCTTGTTTGCAGGTTCTAAAAAACAGCTAGCAGAGTTCATCAGCCCCCTCCGTGGGCATGTTGCTTCCCTTCTTCGACACACAGTTGGATCTGTTGGTGAGTTATACACATTAGTTTCTGTTGTTCTGGTTAAGGAGTGGTAGATGCCTTAGATGCTTTTATTAAAGCTATAGCACTTCAGCTCAGTTGTCTGTTAGGCACTCTAAATCTCCTGATTTTTGTTTAGCTGAATTCTGGTGGTTTCTCAGTTCTGAAGTCTCAATAGTTGATTGAAACCTGATTCGTCCTTATACTTGATGCAAAACGTTACCTCTTTAATGGGCTATTCCCCTGAATATTTGTTTAGATTATTATTGTTTTTGGTGTTTTGCTATCCTTTTTGGGAGAATATGGTTAATATCCTATGACTTCTCAAGTTTTTGACTAATTGGATTGGGGCTTCCATTAAGGTGGAATGGAACTGCTTACTTTTTTTTTTTTTTTTTTTAATTCCTCGTCAGTTATTGAGCATGCATACCAGCTGGGAAACGCAACTCAAAAACAAGAGCTTCTGATGGAGTTATATTCCACTGAGCTTCAATTGTTCAAGGACCTTGCATCAATGAAAGAGAGCAGGTAACTCCTTGGCCGTTTCTAGTGCTTTGCCATGCAAGAGTGTTCGCTGTTGTTGCACTTTGTATTTTGTAAAATTCTATGCTCATGCAGTTCTCTTGATTGTGTCACCTATTTTTCTATGCCTTGGTTATTTTTCAGGTTAGTGGATGTCATCTCGAAGCTGAACCTACAGAAAGGTTCAGTCTCACGATACATGGCTTCTGTCATTCAACCAATTTTGGAGAAAGGAATTGTTGATCACACCATTATACACAAGGTGCTGATAGAGTACCTCAGCATAGCTGACAAGGTGAATATAACATTTAATGCCCTAAAATTAGAAGCATATTATTTTCTGCAGCAGCAGCTTCTCTTTGCAACTTTATTATCTTTCTAAATTAAGATTGTTTTTAGACCTCTGCAGCAGAAATAATTCAACAATTGTCAGGTCCACTTCTTGTTCGAATGATCCATACAAGGGATGGATCTCGGATTGGGATTCTGTGTGTCAAACATGGGAGCGCTAAGGTTTATTGCATTTGATCCGATCTTTAATATCCACAGTTTTTAGAAAGTAGTTATTTATTTATTTATTTATCCAGTCATGTGAAGAGGGTTATTCATATTTCCATTGGTTGTCAACTCCCCTTCAATCTTTTTATTTTTAATATTCAGGAGCGAAAGAAGATTGTCAAAGGACTGAAAGGCACAGTAGGCAAAACAGCTCATTTTCAATATGGAAGTTTGGTAAATATCTCATCTTTCATTTCTACCTGCTCAATGGCTCGACTTATTTGTTCTTGAGGCTGAAAAAGAAAATTCCATTAACTTCCTGACATTTTCTTCTGCTGACTTGAAAAGAGTCAAATGAGTATTAAGTTTTTGGTGTTGTCATTTACTAATAAAGTTCACCCTTATGTATATTGCCATGGGTAGATCCTGTATCACAGAAATTTCCTCCAAATCTGAATATATTACCAAACTGTATGGTAGTTGTAGATTGACTTTTTTTTTTTTTTTTCCCGTGGGGATGGGGGGGATTGTGGGGATGGGGGTGGTTATTGTTCAAATTGTAAAGATTAGTGACTGAAGATTATATGCTTTAAAGAATACAAGTGTTTTTAAACTTTCAGCTCCTATGCACTATACTCAGGATTGTCTGTTTCCTTGATTTTGCATCATCATATTTTAGTTTTCTGTGTTACTCTGACTATCAACTTTTTGTGCATTGGATATTTTTCAGGTGCTCGCCTGCATTGTTTCAACTGTTGATGACACAAAGCTTGTAGCAAAGGTTTTTTCTTGATGTGATGCTTATTATCATTATTCTTTGGCATTTTCATTTGAATATCTCTGATTGAGTTTCTATCAAACTCTTCTGGTTACAGACTGTCATTCGCGAGCTGCAGACAATTTTAAAGGAGCTTGTTTTGGATAAGGTTTACTCTTCTTGCTCCTTGGAAGTCATTTCGGTAACAGATATAATGGAAAAAGGTGATGTGCAGGTTTAATGTAAAATATGGAAGGTCACCAAGCATTTATTAGAACCTGGAATGCCACAAATGGAACTGGTTATTAATTCTACATATCAACAGAAACTTTGGACACCTCAAAATTGTTTTTGGAAAGTGTTGTGGCTAGTTCATACAATATACTTAATTATCGATTAATTTCATGGGATTTTTTAATCCGAGTTGTTTTATATTTTCAGATTAGCTGTCTGATTTTACCCTAACAAAACTTGTTCCTGAGGAAATCTTTTCATTGCTTTTTAGAATGGAAGACGCCCTTTGTTGCAGCTGCTTAATCCAAATTGCACGCGGTATTTTAGTCCTGATGAAATGGCTTCTCTTAGGTTATCTATTTCCTCTCTCAATGCCATGGTAATGTGATAATCATTTATCATTTATCTGCACTGCAAGCCATCTTAGATCGCTGACACAACTATGCTGGAATACATTATATTGTATGTCTTTTCCATTAGCAGGGTGAATTAGAAGTGAATCATGAAACAAAGTCTTTAAAGGACAAGGAATCTAGTGACAAGGACAATAGTGGGAGAGACTTTACAATGGCTGAGGCTGATGGAAGTGCAAGTTCTGAAACTCTTCAACTTGTTGAGGGTGGCAAAAAAGATCCTTCTATTAGAAGGCAGGAGTTGTTGGTGGGCAGTGGCCTTGCCAAGGTTTGTCACAGAGATCCCTCAAATTCCTTATCTTCTTTTCAATTGTGTGTTTGTATCAGAAAATATGTCTGACTTTGATATTGCTGTACTTTGCAGAACCTCATTGACATGTGTACTGAGAATGCAGAAGAGTTGCTTAGATCAAATTTTGGCAAAGAAGTCTTATATGAGGTCAGTCCTTGCTTCTGATATTTTGTTTTTGTAATTGTCCACTTCTAACCTCTGAAAGTTCAGTTTTTTAAATTTGTTATGATATTTTCTCCTGCTCTTCTGAAATCCATGTCAGTGAACTTGTCATTTTGCTTGATTTATAGGGTTTAGCAAGCACATACATACTTATTAAGTTTCTTTGTAAATTATCTGCCTCAACCCATTGGATCATTCAATTTGATTCGTCTTGGTGGTAAATGCAGGCTGCAACAGGGGGTTCTGGTGGCATTCTCCAACAAACTTTGGGTGATAAATTGAATGCCTTGCATGAAGCTATAGCATCTGTTGCTGCAGAGTCTAAATCTGAAGGATCAGAAAAGGAGCATGTCCTTGAAAATTTCCACTCAAGTCGTACAATTAGGAAATTAGTTTTGGACAACCCCACCTTTGCCGCCACTCTATGGAAGAAAGCTTTGAGTGGAAAATGTGAGCAGTGGGCACAAGGTCACAGGTTAGGCTAACTTTTAAATCTCTCTTGAAAGTAGAATGCATTTAGGCGAAGCATAATTTTGATAACTGATGTTAATGTCTTTGCTGACGTTCTGCAGTTCCAAGGTAATATGTGCATTCTTGGAATCATCAGATGCCATGGTCAGCAAGCTGGCCAGGGAAGAGTTGCAGCCCTTGATAAACCGGGGTATTCTTAAATTACCTGAAAAGAAGCAACCAGCCAATGAAGGTTAAGTTTGCAGTTGGTGGTGGATAGAATGACTCTCATCTCAAAGTACAAGCACAGCAGATCCGGGACCACTGGCTGGGCTGAATTCAACCGCAACAAGATAAGCATCGAGAGAAGCCAGATCTGACAGGGTGTTATACTATCTAGTGTAACCTTTCTTTCACTTTGATAACTCGTATTATAGTGCGCACGCCTTCTGTACATTATAGTTTCTCTTTGCTGCGGATCTTCGGCACACTGCAGAATTACATTTTTGTGACCCCTTTAAAGCTTGAAAATTTTGTTATGTTACGACATCCAAAGTTATGTAGGCATTTGATCAAACAGTTGACTTTTGAGACAGGCAACAATCTATAGCCAGCCCCCGCGATAAGAGTATATTATGCAAGTGTACTGGGATGCTTTGTTACTTGATTAGGAGCCCTTTTACGTGGCCCCAGGTCACAATTTATTTATGATAAACAAGTTAACTAAAAAGGTTTTTCAACCTCTAATCTCTATTATTAAACCTACCTGGCTTAGCCTGGTGGGGTGATCCAGGGTTTATAGATTTGTTATGGTTGATCTTGTTGCTGGCTGACTGACTGAGATTAATACGTGACTTATTATATCAAGATGATCCCACGTATGCTTCCTTGAAGAAATTATTCCTCTTATCTCCTGACATAAATCATGACAGTCACCTCAGCTTCTTCTCTTCTTTTTTTACTTTGGTTTTTTGTTTTTCTTGAAAACTAGCCGTAGGATAGGATCCGCGATTGTGCTGGAGATCTTTTTGTATGATACTCGTAGAAATAATCAATATTATTTTTCTCTTCTTCATCTTAATGCTAATTGACAAGTTGCTAGCTAGCAACTTGACAGATTCTTAGCTGGTTTTTGTCTAGCGTTTTCATAGATTAAGATTATCATCGCTTAATTTGGGCCTTCTCTGTGGGCAATAAATCTTTTTAATAGCTGAGGAGTTAATTTTATTAAGTTTTTATTTATTTATTTTTTTGTAGCTTTTTAAAATATATAGGTTTGACGCGCGTGCTATATTCAAGGTGTTTGGATTTACAAGGTCAATCAAATCTAAAATAATGACCAACCTTATTTAGGTCTAACTTCATGGAAGAACTCAATCTCTAGAGGTTTAGATATACTTGATGTCTTTAATTCTAATCTTCCTAGTTATGTTTGGATTTAACAATCAACCAAATCTAAAATAATGACTAATCTCTCTTAGGTCTAATTTCATGGAAGAACTCAATCTCTAGAGGTTTAGATATACTTGATGCCTTAAATTTTAATTTTCCTAGTGGCGTTTGGATTTAACACTCAACCAAATCTAAAATAATGACCAACCTTAAGTCTAACTGTATAGAAGAACTCAATCTCTAGAGGTTTAGATATATTTGATGTCTTAAATTCTAATCTCCCTACTTATTTTTAGGTATATAAAAGTCATTTAAGGATTCATCATATTTTTATCAGGTAAGAGATATTATTCCCTCATTCAATGATATCAAGGTAATTGCCTTGTAGATCCTTTTTTTACGGGCTATAAATACACCATGAGAGTTTCATGATAAAATGTTCATAATCTTTATTCTCTATTACATATATATATTTTTAATATTTTTCTCTAGAATATTCTTGTACAACCTCTCTCTAAAAAAATACTTACTTAAGCATAGAAGAGCTTATCTCCACCAAAAGAGATCTTTTGTAGGTACTTGTCAGAAGCAGTTTTGGCTTATCAAAGACAAGTATAAGCTATTAATTACTTTGGCTAAGGAAAATGGAGGAGATTGTTATGACTAATTGATTAACTGATTGTTTAACCTAGAAACTCTATTTCCTAGTTAGTTGGATTTTTGGGATATAATTAGTGACGCTGTTTGTGAGAAACTGATAAAAAAGTCATTGATTTCTATTTAAAATGTGTTTTTAGCATTTTCAAGACATTTTATGGCTTACAACCATTGTCCACCAGGGCTAGGAAGCGAGATAAATCAACTTGTTGTCGTGAACACTTTTACCTAGCATGAGCTTAAAAACTCACTAGTCAAATGCAACTCCTCACCTAAGCCGTGTTGATAATCTGAAGGCAAAATTAGATCTTGCCACCGTGATAAGTCTTAACATCCTCAATAACCCACAATGGCTTAACACTAAGGCCACCATCTACACTAGGAGCTCATAAACAATTACATTGCTTAGAGGAGACTAGATCAAATGACATTTATGTAAATTCCTTAAGAGATCAATCAACAATTGTCCGTTAGGGAAAGAGAACATTAAGGAGAGTCAACAATTATGGAGTTTGGAAATATATGATATTATTATCCAATATCCCCCAGGTAAGTTAACGCCTTTCACCTTTTTAACTCAAAAGGATGGCAATAAACTTTTTAACCAAGTTGTCACCTTAACCTCTCTTAAACTTTTACATACAAAATCACATGTTAAAGGCTTGGGGGGCAACTGATAAGTCAATTTTATTAATTTTTGTTTATTTATTTTTGTGTGGTTCTTTAAATCATATAGGGTTGGCGCAATGTGAAACCCAAGATACTTGGATTTGATAGTGCACCAAGTATAAGATAGTATAGATTTAGCATACATGTCAGACCTAAGGTATGCAGACTTGACACTACGTCAAGTCCAAGATAGCTTGAGTCTAGCACGTATGCCAGATCCAATATGCTTAGACTTGACAGTCAATTAAGTCTAAGGTGCTTGGGCTTGACAATGTGTCAAGCCCAAGATAGTGTAGGTCTGGCATTTGAACTTAGTAGCCAACCAAGTCCAAGATAATGACCATCCTTATTTGGCATATGCAGGGGAATGATAGTCCTCCTTTGACATGTTTAGGAGAGTAACCAACCTCCCTTGAGTCTAACCTTAAGGTAGAACTTAGTCTTTATATGCTTAGCTACACTTGACGTCTTAAACTTTAATCTTCTTATACCTTTTAGGTGTATAAAAGTCCTTAAAGAACTCACTATATTTTTATCAGGCAAGATATATTTATCCCTCAGTCAATGTTATCAGGGTAATTACCCTGCAGACCCTTCTTTATAAGCTATAAATATACCATGAGAGCTTTATGACAAAAAAGTTTACAATCTTCATTCTATATTACATAAATATTTTTAGAGCATCTCTATCTAAAATATTCTTATATATTCTCTCTTTAAAAAGATACTTATTTAACCATTAAAGAGTCTCTACTTCCTCCAAAAAAGACCTTTCATAATTATTAGCCACGAGCAGCTTTGGCTTATAAAGGATCAAGTATAAGCTATTAACTACTTTGACTAAAAAGAATGGAGGGAATTATTAGGATCAATTGATTAATCGATTATCCAACTCAAAAAACTCTATTCTCTAACTAATTATATTTTTAAGACATCAACACTTTCATAGTTTAATATCACTATTATGGAAGTTTTTTTAATGTGATAATTCTTTCTAGGTTTAGTGGTGCTTTTTTTATATATCAAGATGTAAAAACTCATTAAAAAATTGTCAGGTTAATAATTTTTTAAATAAATTTTTTTTTTTTTTGCATTTCGACTAAAAAATTAGCTTAAGTTGTGTTTTAAACTAGTTTTGACATGGATAATTATTTTTTTTTAAATCTACTGAAATAATGTTAATTTGTATAAAAAATAATAAATCTGGATTAACTAGGCAAGCGAGAACTTTAGCTGTTTCTAATACCTATGCTTTTATACATGCATTATCAAAGCACACATTTGAAATTTATTTACAGGGCATCTGCTGCCTTTTTCTTTCAGAAAATCAATTGCTGAAATTGTTGGAACCACGCAAAGCTTATGGTCCAAAAGACGAAAAATAAAGGATGGTAGGCGGGGCCTATCGACCTGCTTTCACCTACTCTAGGTAATTTCTCCTATAAAAAAACATTTTTTATTTATTTAACATTGAACAATGCCTTAATTCCATGCCTCGATACCTATTAAAAACAACTAAATGAAATTAGTTTTCACAGTGAAGTACTTACATTTTATATTTTACTATATGAATTTATATAATGAAACAATTTCTTTCTTCACAATGTAATGAATAAAATATTTTTAATATAATTTGATTAACCGCTTAACTAGGTGAATTTTGAATTTCTCTTTCTAAAAGCGTTCAAATTATTTTTAAAAGTAAAAAATCTATAATTTATGCCAATGAGTTATTAGTTTTTTTTTTCTGTTTTTTTTTTCCTATTATCAAGTAAGAGTAAAAAATAATCTAGTCTTTTAATAAAAAAAAAAAGAAGCTTATGTTTTCTGTGCGGGTTTTTTAAATAATTAAACACAACCTTTTATAATGATAATGATAGCTACACATGAATATCTTCATAGCAATGAAGAGTATTATTATTTTTTATTTTTTTATTATAGAGATTTTTGTGTTCAACCTTTTATTCTCTAGCTTTATAGATTCTTAAGAAATGAACACCATTTTTTATCATTTTGAGAATCCAAATTATTTTTGTTTCTTGGTAACGAGAAAACCATATTATTTTTTGACAACTCCAAACATTTACCATGTGAATCTGTATTCTCCAACTCTCTTAAGAAAAGTTTTGTTCCACTTTTCTTCAAGTATACATGAAGAAATTGTTTTTATTTTCAAAATTGCTTTATATTATATCCACACATGCTTAGCATAACCTTAAAAGGTTAGTTTAGTGATTTAGAAGGGATATTTTATTTCTTTATTTTTTGAGTTCAAACTTTAAAGTGGAGAAATTTACTAAATTTATTTGAAGCCAATATAAATGATGCATATCTAAAATCATCTTCACTTTTGTCAAATAGTGCATGAAATATTTGTCTTCAATGCATGCATAGCGCATGAAACATTAGAGTTTTTAAAATTTAATAGCAGTTACTTTTTTTTTAAAAATTTTATTTTAAAATAAATTAAAAAATATTATTATTTTTTTTAAAATTATTTTTAATATTAATATAATAAAATAATTTTTTTTTTAAATTATAACAAATCTTTATTCAAACTGCCATCCAAACAGACAGATCCTAAACATGCCTTGAATATTATGTGTTGACAAGAGGATTATTTTATATATTATATTAGCATGATGGACCAAATCAATATGGCCGCCAAGCTATCAAAATTGAATCATCAGATTTGAAATTGAAGCATAAATTAACCCTAGCTAGTGACAGTGATTAGGAGAGGATATTGGAGCCAAATTTCTTGACTCCAATTATTAATTAACCTTGTCAAACATTAACAACCAAGTGGCAACATTAACGTTAACCTCTCCATCTCCTCTTCCCTTCCCACCAACTGATCTACTTTCAAAAATCTCTCCCGAAAACTCTGCTCTTTTTTCTTAACCGCTCCACCTTTGCAGTCACCCCCTCTCCTTAAACACCTGCAAAACGTACACCAACATTGATACAATACACATTCTAAAATGGGACTGGAATCGGAAACCAAGAAATCCCAGTTAGTGCTGGAGATTTGCTCTTTATCAACCCTATCGGTTGCTTGTGTTCACAGGCATCGTTGCAGCAGCTATGGTCCTGTAGAATCACATTTTATTGACTGGTATCGGATTCTTGGAGTACGTGTTAATCTTTCTTGATCTTGATTAGTTTTTCAAGGTTCCTCCATTATTTTTACTGTGTTTTTAATTTATCTGGATTTAAAAAAAAAAGAAAAAGAAATTTGTTGAAGGTGTTCTTCGGATTGTTCTCAGGTAGAAGAAGATGCAGACGTAGAAGGTATAAAGAAGAGGTATCGTAAACTTGGTACGTACCTTTTGTTGATGTTGTTTTTGGCAATATAGATGTGCTTTCCTTCTCTTTGTTGTGAGGATTGTTTAATTTCCTGCGGCAGCTTTGCAACTTCACCCAGACAAGAACAAGCATCCAAGAGCTGAGCTTGCCTTCAAGCTTGTCTTCGAGGTTAGATATGCTATTCTCTTTTTATAATGTGTGGATAATTAATACATGTAGGTAGAGTTTGGATAGTTGCATGGATTGCTTGGACAACAGGTCTTGAGTCGACCTACCAAGCCGATATAGGTTTCAAAATAATGTTTTTTTTCCATCTTATGATAGTTCTCTCCTTTTGAAAAAGGTCATTTATCTGCGACATTGTACGATGTTGTGTGTGTGAATTTCTTTAAGCATCCTCAGAAAAAGGATATACAATCTCTCGCAGGCCTACTCGTATCTCACAGACAATATAAAGAGAAGAGCCTTCAACCTGGAGAGAAGCAAGAACTTCTGCATAAAGTGCAACAGAATTCCATATACAGTTGGCAACAATTTGAGCAAATCACATGCACCGAAAGTAGCCGAGGAATCGAATGCTGCAAATCGCTCAAAATGGCTTCGGAATCGCGTGAGAGAAATGAAACAAAGATTTAAAGAGGAAATCAAAGTGATGGAGAGCTGTTTGAAGGCTAATAGCGCATCAAGGAAAGAAGCACCACTTTTCAAACCGTCAGACAATTGCCATTTCCATAGCGACACTCGTTCTGTGACACGAAAGGAGTCCCCAGTTTTTGATCCATCAGACTATCTATTCAAAGGCTATCCTCACATCAGAACTCGGATTTACAGGAAACCTGAGAACTTTTGGGACTTGCAGAGAGAAGATACATCGAACAATTACGGTGGCCAAAGAACAGTCACAGGAAGGTCATATCATGACTCCCCAGTCTTTGAGAAAAGATCAGGGAGAGGAATACTCAAGGAATCTGCTGCTTGTGTATATTCATAATAATCCTGATCAATTGCATTCATCCATAGAGTTAGAATTAGAGTAGCATAATCTTACATTGGCGAATTCTTTTTTTCCCCTGTTGCTTCTGCTTCAGCTTTTGCTTGTCAAGTGTCATCGCTAGCTAGCTAAGATACGATCGTTTTGAGACATTGATTCGACATTTGCATTTCGGTTTAATTTTTCCATCGTGTTGCGAATGGACAAATTTCCTTCTTGGAATGAGAAATTTTCGAAGCATACATCGAAAAAAGATAGAACTAGGGACTCTCAACTTCTAAGCATAAATCGAAAAAATAGTTTACTTAACCTAACCTCAAAAACATATTTTCCTCTTTCGCTTCGACAGCAACCGCACCCTTCCATCTCCCTCGTTCTCCCATGTTGATTAAACTTCTATCTCTAGACTCTCTACCATTTCTCCAATACTTTCTCTATAATCCCACAAAGTTTCTCTCTGTTTCTTCTCTCTTGTGATTTTTGTTGACACTACTATGCACCGCTTCACTTCATGCCTCGCTTCTAAAGCTCGGTACTTTCCTCTTTCTCCTTCATTATTTACACATGGGTTATCATTATTTTCTTTGCTTTCCATTTATTTGCTGAGAAAATGCACAAATAAATAAATAAAAATATGGAAGATCGGAACTTGATGGATATTCTTGATCACAATAGTGGTTTACCACCTAAGCCGAGCTAAAACTAATCCATCAAGAACTTTGTTTGAAATTGGATTTTATTTTCATTTACATCGTAAACAACCTAATAAAGATTCAATCTTGTGATTTCTCTTGCTTCAAAATGATGGCTTTTGCCTCTTGTGGGTTTTATAGGATTGCCAGGAGCAGCAACAATCAGATGAGTGCTGCTACTTTTATCGGTTTGGTGTCTCGTTTTCACATCTTATTCTGATTCTGGTTGTGCTGCTGCAATTCTATGACATCTCTCTAGAAAGCAATTCTTTTGCGTGTTTTTATCAGATTGGAAGTAGGTTGAGCTGGAGAAGAAACTATGTTTCCAAAGATATAAGAATCGGTGTAGAGGCTCGTACCAGAGTTTTAAAATCCGGACCGTCTTGGTAGCCAACCCGGGCTTGGGACCGGTCCGGGTTGAGGCAAAAACCTGTTTGGGAATCGACCCAGAAAAACCCAGTCGATCCGGCCAAACCTGAGTGAGACCTGGTCAATGTTTTTTTTACTGTCATTAAACGACGTCGTTTTTTGCCATCTAAAATGTCTTTGAAACTCATCTGAGGAGCTGAGGAGCAGTGAACATCTAACCATTGATCTTTATGAAAAAGGTTTGAATCTCCCACATGGTGCGACGCTACACTATCATCAACATGCTACCTCACGATCCCCCATCATAGTATCTTTACTGCTATAGTTACTGTTATTGGTCTGTCACCTTCTAGATTCTAGATTTGTTACCGTAATTATTTCTTTTATCATGACAATAGGCATTTGTTGTTCCTTACGATTCACAACCCATGTTTGTTATTATTATTATTATTATAAGAATTGAAAGCGGGGGAAAGAGAAAGAAAGACTTACCTGGAGCTGTTACTTAAAGATGAAGGCGATGGTGATGGAGGGCTGGCTAACCAATGTTTCCTTCTTCCCCTCTACTTCTGTTTTTCGTTCACTTCACCTCTATTCTTGCTTTTCTCTGCTTGTCTTGTCTTTATTTATTTATTTATTTCTCTCGTTCCCTTTGTCTCTCTCTGTTCTTGTTCCTCTTGGTCTCTCTCTGTATTATTTGTGGTAGTTCATTTTTCGTCTGTGTTTTTTTGTATTATCTATTTGTGGTTCTCCCCTTCTTTGTGGTTTTTTGTCTGTTCGTCCTGGTTTTTTTGGGTTTGTATTTGTTGGTTGGATCAACAACCTACGGTGAGGGGAAGTTGAAGTTCCTTTTTGCTGAGGAAGGTCACAAGTCTTTCTATCTTCTCTCTGTCTCTGTTGTTTTTTTTGGTTGATCCGGGTCAACCTATCTGACCCATAACTTGATCACTTGACCGGTTGATGACCGGGTTGGATTTTAAAATTATGACTCGTCATGTGATGCTCAAGGATGTTAAAGACTTTGTTGATGGTATCAAAGTCACCACAAACTGATTCCAATTTTAAATGTTAAAAAACCATTCGGTTTAGTCCAAGTCATAATTTTAAGAAATAATATCTTTGGGGCTTTTGATTTAGTTGAGTCATAATGTTAAAAAAATAATATCTCTCAATTTAATTAGAATTTTTAATCTAAATCGAATTGAATTGAATCAGATGTAAACCTAAAAAAACAAGAATGAATTAGAAAAATAAATAAAATTAAAAAATAACACTAAAAATAATTCAAAAATAATATTTTCTAAACTTATTATTAAAGAATTTTTAAATCCTATAAAACATAATTATTTTGAAAGTGTTAGGTTCTCAATTGCCAACCATTAATTTTGTGAATTATAGAATTTTTTTTTTTGAAATGAATGCATGATCACCCTTTATTTAAACACTTAAAAAAACTTTATTCTTGATGTAAAAACCAAACACAAGTTTGCATTAGGCCAACCTGTTTTATGAAAAATGATAGGGGGAAGGAACGACCTATCCTAGAAAAGAGATTATAAAGGATATAATCAGCTCTAAAATAATTTAATAAGAGGTTAGGAATCAAAGATAACTAGTACCCATATAATCCCTCTTATTTAAGAGCGAATATAAACAAGAGCGAATATAAATGTAAAAGAGAGAGAAAATATAACCCTTCCTTTCCCCAAAGCCTAACTATAATATATTGGAACCGTCCCTCTCTTTTCTAAAGAGAAAATTTGAACTGACCAGCTATATGCCCATCTTTCTTAAGTGTTGAGTGAGAAGAGAGTAGAGGGAAAGAGAAGTGACCGAAATATCAAGGAAGAAAAAGCCTAGACTTTCTCCTAGAATCGGTAACAGTTATTGCTGCATCAAAATCACTCTTTCTCAAGAAGAAAAACTGACCTCAACTAACCCGCATGCCATCTTTCTTGAGAGTAGAGTAAGAAGTGAGTTTGGTGAAGGAGAGAAAACCAAAAACATGGAAAAAAAAGGAGCCTAGAGGGTTGGCTAAATAGTAGGAGAGGAAAGGAAGAAACCAAACAAAAAAATAAAAACAAACCACCAAACCTTACCCTAGGATTGCCTAAAATCACGAGGTAAGGGAAGAATATCACCTCTTTAATTATTCCTTGAAACTTCCGGATAGAAAATAAAAGAAAACCCAAAGAGAATAGTTATGGTTTTTACACTTATAACTTAAGAGGGTAAGAAGGGAAAATTAAGTTGAATAGGGGGGTGAATGGAGGACACAACTCCTAAAATAAAAATAAAAGAAATGAATGAACTTGAACACATAAAGTTGGAAATATGGCTGGCCATAGTAAGGGATGCACATAATATGAATTAAAGGGATAAAATGCAAATATAATGACCTTTTTTATCATATGAAACCAAAACATAAATTGTACACATGTTAATGATATGAATTCTACATATGTGGTTAAAACACTTATATGAAAATGTGTTGGTTTGATGTCAAGTGTAAAATTATGTGTTTGTGACCCCTTTGACACATGTTAGAGTTGAAATGAGAATTTCATCATGATTAATGTTTTGTTTTATGTATGATGAATGAATGTGTATTGTGAATCATAAGAATGAATGTGTAATTATGGGTTGTTATTGTGATTATACTAGTGAGGAACATGGCAATTTGTGTGTGTAACTTAAGGAAATAGGCAGCAATACTAGCCATAAAAATGAAGGAAAACAATAAAGGAACCTTACATGATCCTTAAAAGGTCAAGACATAGGGTGACAATGATATCCTTGTGTGATGTGCATAGATTATTAGTTTGTGTTTATAAATTTAGCATGATGGAATTGAAAACATAGAAAGCATGATTGTGTGTGCTGATGAATTCACGCGCCAACTAATTTTGTTGACAATTTATGAGTCGACAACGACTCAATGTTCATCAATGATTTCTAAGTCAGCAGTAGGATGTGCGTGTTGACGAATTCATTGTTAATTGTAGAATAAAATCATGTTAACAATTTCTGAGTTGGTAGCGACTTAGTTTTTGTCAATGATTTCCAAGTCAGCAATAGGATATGTGCGCTAACGAATTCAGCATCATCGTAAAACTGAATCACGCTGATGATTTCTGAGTCAGTAGTGACTTAGTTTTCATCAACTATTTTGGTATCAATAGTATGATGTGTGCGTTGATGAATTCAGCAATAGCCGCATAACTGGATTATACTAATAATTCTTTAGATTGGTAATAACTCAGTTTTCGTCAATGATTTGCAAGTCCAATAATAGACTACGTGCGCTGACAATTTCATGCACCAGCTGTATGATTGAATTGCATCGTCGAATTCTATGTCACAAGTGAATCAATTTTCATTATCGAATTCTATGTCACTAGTGAATTAGTTTTTGCTGATGAATTCTGCATTAGCAACAAACCAGGTTTTACTTATGATTTTTCTGTGATAGACTTTCATACCAAAATTAACTTAAATGTTTGTACTAATTTATGTATTTTGTATGAACAAATGTATTTAATGTATAATTATCGTTTAACACTTCTATTTGAACTCATAATATTAGTAGTATTAGAACAAAAATGTGAACTTATGAATGTGTATATATAATAATTGTAGATTTGTAAGCATGTAAATATGATGTTGCTAGATTACAAATACTTTTGCATGAGATGTTGATTTACATTATCTTATGTTATTTATGCCTTGCTAGTGAATGGAATGCATTCATAATTTGCGAAATGATATTGTTAAAAGTATTGAGAACCTAACAACTTATAGGAAAAAAAACAATTCACCTCAATTTTCTCTTTGAAAAAGCCAAGTCATTAAAGTCGGTATCAAAGCACCTGGTTTGGATCCTAAAGATTGATGATGATAATATTGTTATGATTTATTTCAAAATGATATGCATTCGACAGGGGACCCGAACTGAACCATCATCCATAGAAAGGAGGAATTGGGGCTGAAATGCCTAAGATTAGCAAGATGAAGATCCTTTGGATGACACAGCTTCTCATGCCCTAGTGAGACCATTCGAGTCTTTATAGGGAAGGACTACAAAAGCTAGCCATGAACAAGCCCTAAATTAGACAAAAAGAGTACGCCCAACAAGTATAGGGCTGTAATGGGGAATGAAGGCGCCCCCAATAGTCTTAATAGGTGCACCCCTACTGATTAATACTTAAAAGTGTATTTTTTATTCATCATATTGCATTTAAAGTATCATTAAATTCCCTAACTTAAACATGTTTTATAATAACAAGTCTAATAATATAAGATAACTTTAATTTATGGTAAATTCTGATTTTAAATGCAGGCATATCTCATAATTCAAAGGATTGATTGATGTGATTAACTATGAAAAGTGAAAAGACAAAGAGGGCTAAACTTAAAAAAATATGCTAGTTTAGTCCAAACTATAATACTGTTCAGTTATTGGGTCATATCTGAAACTGTAAAACATAGATTTGGGTCTGTTCTATATGGATAGAAAGCTAAGATATAGACTTAAAACTTTCATGGGAGTCCAAGATTCAAAAAAGTCATTTTCAAGTTTAAATTATAACAACAATGGAGAAGTCAAAATCTATCCTACAACTTAAATACTATTTAGTGTTCAACCCATATCTTGAGTTCTAGAAGCCTAAATGATCTCTTTTTTTGTTGGAAAGCTGAGATAATTTTCTAAAACTTTCATGAAGACAGTCTATTCAAATTCTGATGTTAGCAATGATGTTTTGTTTAGACAAGAAGATGATGATTGTCACCAAGTCAAGATGTGGTCACCCACTCAATAATTAGTTAATAAATTAATAGTTCTAAATTTTGGCCTATAAAAGGTTCCCATTTTTGGCCTATAAAAGGAGGCATTTGCCATGTATTTAGGCATCTTGGTTTTTAGATCAAGATCATGTTCTAGCTCTTTTTATATTTTTATAATGTTTAAGTTTTGCTTATATTAATCTTTTATTTATGTTTTTTATTTTATTTATATTTATGTTTTATTTATTTATATTTCTCTCATTCATTATGTTTAGGTAAGTTTATTATGTCAAGGTGAAAAGATTACACTAATAGTGTAAGAATAAGTATAATATAAACTTAACGTGGACTTTAATATTTAATAGTAAAATGTTTTATATTTGTTATCTTGTTCACTTTTAATACTTTACTTGTTAAATGGTTAATCTAAATTTATGTTGTATAACCCTTAGTACAACAAATACCTGGCACTTTTATGGCCCAACCGTATGGTATAACTGACACCTATGCTAGAAAGGAACTTGATTTGTTGTTAATCTAAGTTATAATCATGAATACCTAATAACATTTATAAGTATTAGCATTATTCGAATAAGATAACTAATATAATCATGTTAACAATTTATAATCTGATTGGAACCTCCTTTGTGTGTGGTTTCTACTTGAATAATAAAAAAAGTTTATACTATACTTGTTGAAAATACCATTAGTGGATCCTCTAACCTTAACAACTATTTTAATCACTGTTTGATCCTTACATCAATATCACATCTCAAAGCTCTCTTCAACTCCTTTTCTATTATTATCTATTTATACAATTAATCTTCTTATGGTTCGACTCTAGTCTTGCAGGGTTATTTATTATGTTAACACTCCTGTACTTGGGAGAATACATCAATCTTTTGGTCGCATCACACACCGTGTGTAGACTTAGGGCTCCTAGTCCAGATAGTTAAAACAATGATGAAGGGTGTGACTACGTCCATGATATAAGTATTCCCACTTACACAGGTTTTGCAAGCCACCCCAGGGATTATCATAACCATGGACAATGTGGTGTTACTTGTATGGTTGGCCAAGAAATGGGTTGCAAATGATATATGAGGGAACATGATGTAGAGATAGTTAGGAGGTGGATTAGGAAGGTGGTGAAGACTATATCCAAATTAATATACCCGGAGCTTACAGGTAAACTGTGCTACTCAATATTGTTCGACCAAGCCATGACATGGTAGGAAATAGTCCAACTAAGGCATGCAACCGAGACACTAACTTAGAATGATTTCAAATCAGAGTTTGAGAATCATTTTTATTCAAGATACCATCACAAGGTGAAGGAACAAAAGTTATTAGCATTAAGATAGGGTGATATATTGATATTTAAGTACGAAAAGAGGTTTTATGACCTCTCATTATTTTCCCCACATTATGTTCAAATAGAAGAACATATGATTGAAAAGCTGAGAGATGGTTTGTGATAGGATTTGAAGCAAGGGTTGATCACCTTACGATTTAAATCCATGAGGGAGTTAATTGAGGCTGCATTGGCTCTAGAAGCATATATTAGAGATTGTCAATAGGGGCATGACACGACTGAAAGATTGATGTCTTCTCCCAAGTGCAGGAGTGTCGAAGTAATAAATAACCCGGCAAGACCGGGGTCGAACCACAGGGAGGTTAATTATACAAATTATAAATAACAATAATACAACAACAATAACAATAACAACAATAACAATAATA
>NW_011500760.1:0-8210 GCF_000495115.2 Populus euphratica | reverse complement strand
ACATTTACCACAAATTAAATGTATCTTATATTATTAGATATATTATTATAAAACATGTTTTGGTTAAGGAGTTATTGATACTTCAAGTGCAAAATGATGATATAAAACCATGATAAAAATGCACTTTTAAGTACTAATCAGGGCATCAAGGTATAGGTAAAAAGAGAGATGGGTAGTCTCCTAGCAGTAGACCATCGCTTTCGAAGAAAGGAAAGAGCAGAGTATTCGAGCAATACATGAAAAAAAAAAGCCTCAACGATGCTGCTTCACTAACAGTCAAGTGGAATAATAATAGGGGGCAATCACATTCAAGGGTAAACTCTTTGGTAGGGATCAATGCTTGCAAGAATGTTACCTGCCCTTATTTTGTGAAGTGTGAATAAAGACACCCTAAGGATTGCTCAGTTTCACTAAGACATTGTTTTGTATGTAGAGGGGAAGGTCATAGATGGAGAAACTATTAATATCTGGGGCAAGGTTGTCATTTCTGTGACGAAAGAGGTCATTATAAGAAGGAGTGCCCCAATAGGAACACTAGGTAAGTTTAGAGCTATAGGTAGCCGAGTCAGAGCCATCAATAATCAGTCACCATGAATAGGCTAGTGAGATCTTTCCAATTAGGGGCAAACTCCATTCGAGGAAGGCTAATGGCATAAAATCATTAAACTCTAAGAAAGGTCTTTCACTTGACATAGAAAAAGGTCAAAACTGCATTGAATGTGGTGACAAGTACACTAAAGATAAATAACTTTAATATGCATATGTTACACCTACTCATTTATTGCTAAGAGAATTGTTACCAAATTAGGGAAGGGAGTAGAAGTAATAGAAAAGGAGTTTGTAATTGGAACTCCGATAGGGAATATGATAGAAACAAATAGTATGTATATGGGAGTGAGGGTTAGTCTAGCGTGATATGAAATAGAAGTAAACCTGATACCCTTGGAATCACATGATTTGGATATAATTCTAGGCATGTATTGGCTAAGTAAGTATACGGCCCTAATAGATTGTTATGCTAAAACTATTACAATCCAAACACTTGAGGGTAGGAGAATGATTTTCAAGGAAGAGAAGATTCCCAACTCGATCACCTTTATATTAGTTGTAACAGCTGAGAAACTTATAAGAAAAGGATGCATGGGGTACCTCGCATACATTTTAAACTCGGATGGCAAAGGTCCATAACTGAAGGATATTCTTGTGGTGAAGGAATTCCCAGATGTGTTTCCCAAAGAACTACCAGGATTACCCCTAGAACTAGTGGTAGAAGTTTTATAGATATCTTTCTAAAAGTGTCACTGATAGCTCAACAACTATACTGGATGGCAAAGATAAAATTGAACGAGCTAAAAACCTAACTACAAGAGTTGTTAGACAAGGGGTTTATACGACCCAGTAATTCACCTTGAGGGGCACCGATTCTATTAGTAAGAATGAAGGATAGAACCCATAGACTTTGTACTAACGACTATTAGTTAAACAACATAACAATGAAAAATAAGTACTTGCTACCATGGATAGATAATTTATTTAATCAACCTAAAGGAGTGAGGATATTTTCAAAAATAGATGTGAGGTCAAGGTATTATCAGATGAAGATTAAAGAGGCGGATGTACCAAAGACTGCATTCAGGACTCGTTATGGGCACTATAAGTTCTTGGTGCTATTATTCGAGTTGAAAAATGCTCCAGCCCTTTTCATGGATTTGATGAATCGGGCCTTCCATCCATACCTTGACAAGTTTGTGGTAGTATTTATTGATGACATACTAGTTTACTCAAACTCCTCTGAAGAACATGAAGGACACTTAAGGTAAGCCTTGCAAACCTTAAAAAATCACTACTTGTATGTGAAGCTAATTAAATGTGAAACTTGGCTGGAAATGGTGATATTTCTAAGGCATGTCATTTTAGCCAAAAGTGTCTTCGTAGACCTTCAGAAAGTCAAAACTGTCTTAAAATGGGAAAGACTGACCTTGGTGATTGAAATATGTAGTTTCCTAGCACTTGCAGGGTACTACTAGAGATTCATTTAGGGGTTCTCCCTAATTACAACCTCTTTGACATAGTTAACTAGGAAAGATAAGAAGTGAGCGTGGTGGAAAGAATATGAAGAAAGCTTCCAAGAGTTAAAGAGGAGGCTCACCACTGCTCCAATATTAACACTTCCTTCAGGAACTAAAGGTTTTGTAGTGTGTAATAATGCCTTGGGAAAAGGGTTGGGGTGTGTCTTGATGCAATATAGGAAGGTTATAGCCTATTTATTGAGACAATTAAAGAGTCATGAGGTGATATAGCCAATGCACAACCTAGAGTTAGCCGTTGTGGTATTCGCCTTGAGGATATGAAAACACTATTTGTATGAGTCTCAAATCCAAATCTTTACTGATAATAAAAGTATGAAGTATTTGATGTCATAAAAGAAGTTGAATAGCAACAAAGAAGGTGGATAGAACTTATTAAGGACTGTGATTTCACCATAGAATACCAATACAAGAAGGTAAATATAGTGGCGGGTGCTTTCAATTGTAAGAATAAAACCACCTTGAGTAAGCTAATATCGTGAAAGGAATGATAGTTGGTGAAGTTGAGAGAGATGACTGCAAAATTAGGTATTAATTTAGGAGGTGGATTGTTAGCTCAACCAATAGTGCAACCAACATATCAAAAACAAATAATACGGGCCCAATTCAATGACATTGAGGGGTCCAAGATTAGGAAGAAAATGGAGGCTAGGATGGAAACTTTGTTTCGAGTAGCGGATGATGGATTATTGATGATGAGACAATGTTTGTACTTACCTGATGACACGATCAAAAGATTGATGTTTTATCCCAAGTGCAACAGTATCAAAGTAATAAATAATCCGACAAGACCGGGATCAAACTATAGGGAGGTGAACTATATAAATCACAAATAATACATACATACATACACACATACATATATATACATACATACATACATACATACACATATATACATATATAATAATAATAAAACAAAGAGTTTATGAGAATTTTAGGGGATATTGATATAGAGATTAAATAAAAATAAAATAGTTGTCAAGGTTACAGGATCCACTAATGGTATTTCAAATAAGTATAGTATAAACTCTTTTTGTTGCTTAATTTGAAACCACACATAAAGAAGGTTCCAATCGGATTATAAATTATTAGCATGATTGCATTAATTATCTTATTTGAATAATGCTAATAATTGTAAATGTTGTTATGTATTCATAATGTTAATTTATGTTAACAACAAATCAAGTTCCTTTCATAGCACAAATGTCAGTTATACTATATAACAGACTATGAAAGTGCCAAGTATTTATTGTATCAAGGGTTGTACAACACAAATCTAGATTAACCATTTAACAAGTAAAGTATTAAGAGTGAATAAGATAATAGATACAAAATATTTTAGTATCAAATATTAAAGTTTATGTTCAGTTTACACTATACTTATTCTTACACCATTAGTGTAACTATTTTACCTTGACATAATAAACTTAACTAAATATAATAAAAGAGAGAGATATAAATAAACAATATAAGAACATAAATAAGATATAAGTTAACTAAGTAAAGGAAAGGAAATGAAAAACATAAACAAGAGATTAATATAACATAAAATAAAACTTGAACATTACAATATATATATATATATATAAAGAGCAAGAGTAAGATTTTGATTTGAAAACCAAGATGTCTAAATGGATGACAAATGTCTTCTTTTATAGGTTAAAATTTAAAACTATTGATTTGATTACTAATTATTAAGTGGGTAGCCACCTCTTAATTTAGTAACAATCCTTCTCTTTTTATATGAATAAAACATCATTACTAACATTATAATTTGAATAGATAGTCCCATGAAAGTTCTGAGCATTTGTCTGAGCTTTTCAATAAAAAACGAATGAGCTCATTTAGACTTCTAGAATTCAAGATATGGGCTGAACACTGAACAATATCTAGGTTGGAGGACAGATTCCAACTTTTCTTTTGTCGCTACAATTTGAACTTGAAAATGACTATTTTGAATCTTGGACTCTTCATGAAAGTTTTAGGTTTGTGTCTTAGCTTTCTATCCATATAAACCAGACCTAAATTCAATTCTATGGCTCCAATAATGATCTAATAACTGAATGGTGTTCCGGTTTGAATTGAACCAACATCTCTTCTCCAAGTTTAACCCTCTTTTTGTCTTCTTAATTTTAATAGTTAAACAAATCAATCAATCTTTTGAAATGTGAAACATGCCTGTATTTTAAATGAACATTTACCATAAATTAAAGATAACTTATATTATCAGGTATGTTATTATAAAACATGTTTAAGTTAGAGAATTTAATGATACTTTAAATGCAACATGATGATATAAAACCTTGATAAAAATAAACATTTAATTACTAATCACCTGATAATGAGATGATTAAACATATGGTCCTATGAAAATCACACGAGTCTAAATTCTTCGTATGTCTTGACAACATTAAGATGTTTCAAGACCTGAAACATCTCTATTGGTATCCTAATATGAAAAAAGAAATAGCCTAGTATGTGTCGAAGTATGAAGTATGTCAACAAGTGAAAATTAAACACCAAAGATCAGCAAGACTATTGCAACCATTACAAATCCTAGAATGGAAATGGGAGATGATTACCTGGATTTTGTGTCGGGATTTCCTAAATGGAGGAAAAGGAATGATGCAATATGGGTCATAATAGACTATTTGATTAAATTCGCATTCCTGCTTATAAAAATGACCAAAATTCAGTAGACAAACTTGCTAAGATTTACATAAACGAGGTGTATACAACACGGTTTACCTTCTGACTTTGGCCTAGCATACAACACGCCTTAGGGACAAGATTGGATATGAGTATTGTGTTTCACCCCCAAACTAATGACCAGTTAGAAAGAGTCATTCAAGTCTTAGAAGACCTATTAAGGGCATTGATTAATACTTAAAAGTGTATTTTTATCAAGGTTTTATGTCATCATTTTGCACTTGAAGTATCAATAACTCCTTAACTACAACATGTTTTATAATAATATATCTAATAATATAAGATACCTTTAATTTATGGTAACTGTTTATTTTAAATGCAAGCCTATCATATAAATGAAAGGATTGATTAATGAATTTAAGAACTGAAATTGAAAGGACAAAGAGATGGCCAAACTTAGAAAAGAGATGTCGGTGCAATTTGACACGACAAAAAGATTGTTGTCTTCTCCCAAGTGCAGGAGTGTCGAAGTAATAAATAACCCGGCAAGACCGAGGTCGAACCACAGGGAGGTTAATTGTACAAATTATAAATAACAATAATACAACAATAACAATAACAACAACAACAACAACAAGAATAATAATAATAATAATAATAATAATAACAATAATAATAGTAATACTAATAATAATAGTAGTAGTAGTAGTAGTAGTAGTACTAGTAGTAATAATAATAATAATAATAAAGAAAGAGAAGAAGAAGAAGATGATGAGAACTTGGAGATGGAAAATTAATGTAAGGATTAAACAATAATAATAACAAATGTCAAGGTTAGAGGTTCCACTAATGGTATATCAAACAAGTATAGTATAAACTCTTATTATTGAATTGGAAACCACACACAAAGGAGGTTCCAATCAGATTATATATTGTTAACATGATTACATTAGTCATCTTATTCAATTAATGCTAATACTTGTAAATTTCGTCAAGCATTCATGATTATAACTTATGTTAACAATAAATCAAGTTCCTTTCATAGCTCAGGTGTCGGTTATACCATACATTATGGGCTATGAAAGTGCCAAGCATTTGTTGTACCAAGTGTTATACAACATAAATCAAGATTAGTCATTTAACAAGCAAAGTATTAAAGAGTGAACAAGATAACAAATATAAAACATGTTAGTATCAAACATTAAAGTCCATATTAAGTTTACATTATACTTATTCTCACACCATTAGTGTAACCTTTTCCCCTTGACATAATTAACTTAGCTAGACATAATGAAAGAAAGCAAAATAGATAAACAAAATAAGAACATAAAAGTTAACTAAGTAAAGGAAAGGAAATGAAAGGCATAAACTTAATATTAATGAAAGCAAAGCATAAACATTACAAAAAATACAAAGAGAGAAAGGAAGAGCATGATCTTGATCTGCAAACCAAGATGCCTAAATGCATGACAAATGCCTCCTTTTATAGGCCAAAATTGGGAACTATTGATTTGATGACTAATTGATAAGTGGGTGGCCAACTTTTGACTTGGTGACAATCCTTATCTTCTCTTGTCTGCCCAAAAAGTCATTGATAACGTATCTTCTCTTGTCTGCCCAAAACGTCATTGATAACGTCAAAACTGGAGCCAGTTGCAAACATGAAAGTTGTAGGCAATTGTCTCAGCTTTCTTGTGTAAACAATTCAGCTCATTTGGACTTCTAGAACTCCAGATATGGCCAAAATACCGAACAGTGCTTGGGTTGGAAGACAGATTCGGGCTTCTTTGTTGTTGCTATAATTTGGACTTGATAATGGCCTTTTTAGATCTTGGGCTCCATATGAAAGTTGTAGGCCTATGTCTTAGCTTTCCATCCATATAAATTGGACCTAAATCTGAGATATATAGCTCCAGATATGACCCAATTACCGAACAGTGTTCCGGTTTGGATTGCACCGACATCTCTTTTCTAAGTTTGGCCATCTCTTTATCCTTGCAATTTAAGTTCTTAAAGTCATCAATCAATCCTTTCATTTACGTGATAGGCCTGCATTAAAAATAGACATTTACCACAAATTATAGGTATCTTATATTATTAGATACATTATTATAAAACATATTTTAGTTAAGGAGTTATTGATACTTCAAGTGCAAAATGATGATATAAAACCATGATAAAAATGCACTTTTAAGTATTAATCACAATCCATACCGGAACACTATTCGGTAATTGGGTCATACCTGGAGTTGTAGATCTTAGATTTAGGTCTACTTTATATGGATGGAAAGGTAAGACACAGGCCTATAACTTTCATATAGAGCCCAAGATCTAAAAATGCCATTTTCAAGTCCAAATTATAGCAACAACAAAGAAGTCTGAATCTGTCTTCTAGCCCGAGCACTATTCAGTATTTGACCCATATCTGGAGTTTTAGAAGTCAAAATGAGCTGAATGTTTTACACAAGAAAGATGAGGCAATTTCCTACAACTTTCATGTTTTCAAGTGGCTCCAATTTTGACATTATTAATGAAGTTTTGGGCAGACAAGAGAAGATAAGGATTGTCACCAAGTTAAGAGTTGGTCACCCACTCATCAATTAGTCATCAAATCAATAGTTCCCAATTTTGGCCTATAAAAGGAGGCATTTGCCATGTATTTAGGCATCTTGGTTTTCCAAATCAAGATCATGTTCTTGCTTTCTCTCTTTGTATTTTTTGTAATGTTTATGCTTTGCTTTCATTAATATCAAGTTTATGCCTTTCATTTCCTTTCATTTACTTAGCTAACTTTTATCTTATTTATGTTCTTATTTTGTTTATTTATTTTTCTTTCTTTCATTATGTCTAGCTAAGTTTATTATGTCAAGGTGAAAAGGTTACACTAATGGTGTAAGAATAAGTATAGTGTAAACTTAATATGGACTTTAATGTTTGATACTAACATGTTTTGTATTTGTTATCTTGTTCACTCTTTAATACTTTGCTTGTTAAATGACTAATCTTGATTTATGTTGTATAACACTTGGTACAACAAATGCTTGGCACTTTCATAGCTCATAATGTATGGTATAACCGGCACTTTCATAGCCCATAATGTATGGTATAACCGACACCTGAGCTATGAAAGGAACTTGATTTGTTGTTAACATAAGTTATAATCATGAATGCTTGATGAGATTTACAAGTATTAGCATTAATCGAATAAGATGACTAATGTAATCATATTAACAATCTATAATCTGATTGGAACCTCCTTTATGTGTGGTTTCCAATTAAATAATAAGAGTTTATACTATACTTGTTTGACATACCATTAGTGGAACCTCTAACCTTGACATTTGTTATTATCATTATTTAATCCTTACATTAATTTTCCATCTCCAAGTTCTCATCATCTTCTTCTTCTCCTCTTTCTTTATTATTATTATTATTGTTGTTGTTGTTGTTATTTTTATTGTTGTTGTTGTT
>NW_011508787.1:0-634 GCF_000495115.2 Populus euphratica | reverse complement strand
ATGTAATTAATATAAGGGATTATAATTTTAGACCAAGAAAAATCAAGTAAGAGCTTGATTGAATAAATTTTTAAAATTATTCTGAAATAATATAGGTGATATTATTTATAGAGAAAAGTGATATTTTATCATTTATAGAATTATTAAGTTTTTTTATATATAAATAAAATATCAGACCTCATATTTTATAAACATATATAATACATTGTACACACTCTTACTATATAAATAGAAAGAGTAGAAAAAAGAAATAATTAACACTTAAGATATAATAATCTTTCTCTCTCCTAAAACTCCTAAAAGAGTTTTAGGATATTCTTTATTAGTGGTTTATGCAAATTATTATTAAAGACCAAATAATTTGATGGTTTGTAATTTGCAGCAACTCAAACTTAAAAAAAGTTGATTAAACCTTAAAAAAAATATTTTCTCTTTAATCAATATTAACTCACACCATAAATGATCATAAATTATACAATAACATCCTTCATTTATGTCTTTTAAAGAAACCTAACATATTGGTAAAAAATAAAGCTATATCGAATTTAGTTTAAAATGATTTAGGTAGATAGGTGGTTATAGTTGTTAGGGTTTTTTTATTTTTTTTTATTTTTTTAATGTGTAACTTTATATA
>NW_011508784.1:0-635 GCF_000495115.2 Populus euphratica | reverse complement strand
CAAGGAAAATACAAAATATTTTGAAAAGAGAGGTTTGGCCTAACGAGGAATTATCTCTCAATACAAGAGATAATCTTCTAAACAAGGCCAGCCGTTCGTTCTTAACACCGTACTTGTAAAGTTTGAATTCCCTCTCTGCGTTCTTGCAAAAAAATTCAAGTGGAATCATTGGATGTTTGAACTTATTGAATGATTCTGATTTAATTTCTATCCATAGTTTTTTATACACTAGAATTTTTTTTATTTAAATCTTTTTCTTTAAAGAAACTAGAGGGACGATGATAATTTAATATTTTTAGGTTTAACTAAGATTTAACATAAACTTATATAAATCTAATAACTTGTTATATTTAATATTTTTAAACTCAATTAAATATTAAATCCAAATATATGCGGGTTTAATATACAGTTAGACTTAATATTTCCGAGCTCAACTAAATATGAGCCCGAGCACATATATATGACTCTATGTTAACTTGGATTATGAGACTCTGGTGAGTTAGAGATTTTTTTTCTTGATAAGTTAATTTTTTTTTTAAAATAAAAGTATGTTTGAGAACATAATCCAACCTGTGTTTTTATTTTTATTTTTAGCTTAAATATAAAAAATAATTTTTAAAAAATAAAAAAATAAT
>NW_011508783.1:0-635 GCF_000495115.2 Populus euphratica | reverse complement strand
GTCCATCTCTTTATAGTTATAACTTTGATTTCTCATAGGCTAAAAATATCTCATTGCACATATACAACCAAACCAAATCACTAGGTTGACAAACAACTTGCTTGCATAGTTTAGATGCATAAACATGATTTCTCTTTTTTATTTGCTATTGTACATTCTAAAAAAGTTCTTTTAACACCTATACTTTATGATTGCTATCAAAACTGACATTTTCATCAACTTGTAAAGGAATCAAATTGTTGGGAGTTAAATGGTTAAAGCCATAAACAATCTCAAATGATGAAAAATCAGTTGTATAATACACACTATAATTATAAGCAAACTCAATGAATAGAAAACAATCTTTCTAACTTTTCAAGTATTTTTATATGATAATACAAAAAAGTGTAGTTAAAGTCCTATTATCTACTTTAGTTTGTCCAACTATTTAGCAATGATATATAGTAGAAAACAACAATTTAATTCCTAATTTCCCCCACAATACCTTCCGAAAGTAATTAAAAAACTTAACATCTTTATCCAAAACTATGCTCTTTAAACCCATAAAGTCGTACTATCTACTTAAAGAACAAATTAGTTATATTAGTTGCATCATCAAACGACCAAAAGATTGATATCTTCTCCTAAATGTAGGA
>NW_011508781.1:0-635 GCF_000495115.2 Populus euphratica | reverse complement strand
ACTTTCAATATTAGATTTATTTGGAGTGGAACTTTATACCTTTTATTATTTTTATTAACTTAATTTAATCTCATTATTTAAGTTATGAGATTAAAAAATTGATTCATATTGTTTTTTTTATATTTTTTAATTTTATGTTAGCTGGAAATTAACTTCTTAATTTCTTTTAATAAACTTTTTATGATATTATTTTAATTTTATAATCTAAGTCCATGTTTGACCTGTTCACTCTAAGTAATTTTGGTTATAAATTTGACATGTTAACCCGGGTTGATTTAATATGTCATAATCTCAACATTTCTTTTTAAAAATATCATCAAATAAATCATTGTATTAATATTTTTAAAAAATATTATTTAATATGCACCATGTTTTTTAATTTATAATTACTTTTTAATTAGAGAACACGCTAACAAAGTTTAAATATTTTTTTGTATTGAGAAAAAAATGATCTGATTAAATAGTATAGTAGAAGTCAATGATCTAATTAACAAAAAACCCAAAAACCAAAGGCTATGAATAATTTATTATACTCACGAAACACTATTAATTATAACAATATTTTTTTATTTAAATTTTTTCTTTTAGTCTCACCAAAAAAAAAAAGAGAAAGTATAATATGTACATAGTCATCT
>NW_011508782.1:0-635 GCF_000495115.2 Populus euphratica | reverse complement strand
TATAATTTGAGTCATTATATGTGTTACATACTTCCTCAAATTCCTTTAAATGCAAATATGGATTTTCTAAATCTAAGTCATGAAAAGAAGGTAAAAGTTGAATAATGTCTAGCTTAAAATTAAAATGAGATGCATCAGGAGGGGAAACTATGCATGATGGTGCACTAATTCCTATGGGATTTATAAGGTCACTAAGTGTTCTAACACAGTTATTCTTATTATTCTCATTATGAAACGATTGGTTATCTTCTTCAACCATATTTTCTAAAAATGATGAGGATACCCTACAAAGTCTACCACTTAATGTACATGACCACACTCTCATGCATGTGTAGGAATAGAATAAAAGGAAAAAGAAAATAAAAGAAAAACGAAACAAAGTTAGATACAAGAAAAGTGAAAAGAGAAAATAAAATAAATACTATAATTTATACAAGAATTTACCTCCCAGGCAACGGTGCCAAAAACTTGACCTGACAAAAAGATTAATGTCTTCTTCCAAGTGTAGGAATGTCGAAGTAATAAATAACCCGACAAAACCGAGGTCAAACCACTAGAAGGTTAATTGTATAAATTATAAATAACAACAATACAACAACAACAACAATAATAATAATAGAAGAAGAAAAAAAGAA
>NW_011508780.1:0-635 GCF_000495115.2 Populus euphratica | reverse complement strand
TGAGGTGAGTGAGAGGATGGTCAACGTCAGCTACTCGGCTTCCGTTGGAAGCTAATGACTGGACCCGTCACTGATTACATCATGGGCCTATGAATCTATTATGGGCTAACTTTCTTATGTGTGGATCCATGACAACAAGATAAACAAGAAATCTGTACCATACATTTGATTAAAATAGTAACTTGCAGGAACTTTCTTCTCATAAAATATTTTACAAGTATTTTATTTTTCTGTGTTTTTTTTTCTTGCAAAATATTTAAGTCGATATAAAATTTTTCATGATCTATCTCTATATTTAGAAATATTTTTAATAGATGAAATTTCATAGAATATTTTACATATAATTATCCGTTCAATCTGTCATATAGCAATTTTAACCATGACCATCACACCAGGACCTTAATCATGATCATCACTGCCAGTTATTGCTTGTTGACATGTAAAAAAATTGACATAAAATCATTAAAGTTGTAATAAAATTACATAGTAATATTTAAAGGAAAAATTAAATCAAATGATTTGGTGCCCTTATGATGATGAGAATTTCAACCTGGCTGGGTACAGGTTGTCTGGAAGTACAATAAAAATTATTTTTAAAAATATATTTAAAATTTTTTATTCAATCATAGTTTTAA
>NW_011508779.1:0-636 GCF_000495115.2 Populus euphratica | reverse complement strand
GTTTTTGGAACCCAAAAAGCAATTTTTCAAACTTTTTTTTACCTCAAAACAATATTAAAAGGTCAAGAAATCAATTTCTCAACTAAAACACTCCTAAATCAATTAAATAATACAAAATTAAACTAGTAAAAAAAAATTCATTTTCAGCTTCAATCTACTTTTAAAAAAAACTAAAAAATACTTTAATAAAACTTTTTTATCAAATGAAACCTGCTAATATAAAAATTAACTTTTATATTGTTGGAATATGATAAATTGATAAATTTCTTTCTTTCAGTATTTTTTTGATCATTTTCTCTCTCCTCACTTGAAATAGAAATTAAAAAAGGAGTAAAATAAATTTTTAGACCAAAACTGAAATTTTAAAAACTAAAAGGATCTTAAACAAAGTCCACATAAAATATAGGGACTAAATGTAACTTTTATGCATGAGTTTGAGATGGGCTATCGTTTGTTTTTGTTTTTTAGTATCATCCTTATTTTTTTAATTATGTCTTAATAGTACAAATTAAAATCATATCACTAAATTGGCCTTCAATCAAGTTTTAAATCTTATCAAAATCTTTATTATTCAATAAAATATATATAAAAAATCTTTGAACTGAAAAAAATTGAAAAATAGAATAAAAAATAAAA
>NW_011508778.1:0-636 GCF_000495115.2 Populus euphratica | reverse complement strand
TAATGGTTAATAAAAAATTTTATTGAATTAAAAATTTTAGTGAAATATTACAGATAGAATCACCAATAAAATAATTTAAAATATTAATATTTAATTATTTATTAATAAAATTATCAATAAAATACTTAAAATAAAAAGATTGAAATCCCTCATTTCATAACAGAGATACCTCTTCCTTTTCCTCTTGTATAAAAAACATTAACATTCATTTCTCTTTTCTTTTCTATTTCATAGTCAGGTATATCTTCTCCTCTTTTGTTTTTTTCTTTTCTCAGTTTTGTTAATTAATATACTTTATGAATTTTTTTTTTCTTAACTTCACTTGCAACTACATTAAAGTAATATATATTTTTTTAATATTTTATATTATATTATATTTTTTATTTTTAATAATTGTATGAATGTTGTTGTAGGATTTGTTTTTTCATGTGAGGTCAATTTTTAGTTGATTTATTTATAGGATTTTTAAATAGAGTTTAATTATTTAATTATTTTAAAAAAAAAAAATTAAATATTTTTTTAAAAAAACCATTTTTAAATAATCACCTATGAAATTACATATGATATTTTGTCAGTTATACGACAAGTTTCTCGAGAGGAATGTCGATAGAATTAAGTTTTTAGCTTACTTTTCTC
>NW_011508777.1:0-636 GCF_000495115.2 Populus euphratica | reverse complement strand
AAATAAATTAAAATAAATTATGAAATCTAATTCATAATTATTTTAATTTTAATGTTGAAAGATGAAATTAAAAAAAATAATTAAAAAAATCTAAAAAACGACTCGAGTTAACTTGTCAAAATCACGACATGGGTCATGATGAGAAAAACCCAATAAAAAACAAATTCAATGTTAAATGACTTGTAATTCGGGTCATGAAACTAATAAACTCTCATAAAAAATAAAAAAAAATTAACTTGATTTAACTTGGTTAAGAATACCAAAACCTATAACCTTGATCATGAGATCAAAATATCATTATAAAAAACAAATCAAAACAGTTTTTGAAGTTTAATTCCTAATTGACTCAATATTGAATAATAAAATTTAAAAAATTAATAAAAAAATACAAAAAATAACCCAAATCAATTTGAGTTAAACTGTTAAGCACTCTTCTTAGATTATAAGGCCAAAATAACCTAATAGAAAACAAATAAAATAAATCATGAAACCTAATTTCTATCTAATCTAATATTAAATAATAAAATTAAGGAAAAAAATAGATTAAAAAATTGAAAAAATCAAAACAACTAAGTTAATTAATTAAATTTATAATTTGTATCATGAAAAAGTGAGATAATTTAATATTAATAAATA
>NW_011508633.1:0-670 GCF_000495115.2 Populus euphratica | reverse complement strand
AACATTACTGATAACATTAGAATTAGAACCACTTGTACCTATGAAAGTTCTAGAAAATTGTCTCCGCTTTCTTGGAAAAAAAATTGAGGTCATTTGGACTTCTAGAACTCAAGAGATGGGTTGAACACTAAACAGTGTCTGGGCTGCAGGACATATATAGACTTCTTCATTATTGCTATAATTTGGACTTGAAAATGACATTTTTAAAACCAGACCTCCACATGAAAGTTGTAGGCCTATATCTTACATTTTCATCCATATAAGGTAGACCTAAATCCAAGTTCTACAGCTCCAAATATAACCCAATTATCGAACAGTGTTCTAGTTTGGGCTGCACCAGCATCTCTTTAAAGTTGCCACCCCTTATCACCCTTAGACAAGTAGACAAGTAGAGCTTGCTAATAGGAAGATCAAACAGATCTTGGAGAAAACAGTGAACCATAATAGAAAAGACTAGTCTTTAAGACTTAATGATGCACTTTGGGCTTATTGAACTACTTATAAAACATCATTAGGTATGTCACCTTATAAACTAGTTTATGAAAAATCTTGTCACTTGCTTGTGAAATTTGAACATAAAGCTTATTAGGCTATTAAAGCTTTTAATTCAAATCTTGAAGATATTAGTCAGCCATGAAAATTACAAATAAATAACCTTGAGGAAATAAGA
>NW_011500780.1:78466-89975 GCF_000495115.2 Populus euphratica | reverse complement strand
TGTTATGTCACGGTCACACAAATTAATTACCCTAACTTAAAACACAACACATAAGATAGTATAGAGCAAGCAAGTAGTCGATCCCATGAGGAAGATTTAGTTAAGATTTTTATGTTATACATTATGTAATTGGGGGGTTTTGATTTCTGATGATCTAAACTATGGAAGAAATTAAACTACCAAACAAAATCAATTGAAATAGAAATTTATGAAGAAAACAAACCTTGGTCACAAGCACACATCCACCAATAAAAATTAGAATTGATCCTTGAAATGAAAATTGCAGTTTATGTTCTGAAGTTTTATCTTTTCTTAACATTGATTAATTAATGGATCCGCCATATAACTAATCGTAACCAATAAACAATCAAAGTGTCTGCACTAATGATTCAATTTAATGGCAACTTTAATAACTAGATAATTTCATCAAGATGAACATACAAGCTGTCCGCAACTTGTGTCACTTTGTTTAAATGTTCTCTCTAAGTTCAATAATGTAGTTCCGCCACAATTATTAAGCTTAGTTGCTTCATAAGTTCGTATATCACAACTCCAGTTTTGATATTAAACTTAGCAATACATTGTTCACAATAATAACTTAGAGTTCACTCTAGCAATCATCAATAACAATCATACTCATTCATAACATAAACTAAAAATAAAAGGAAGAATAAATCTCATGATTCTTGAAATCCGAAGGTTTGTTGTGTCCTTGCAACCAAGAAAAGAGCTTAGCCTTACATAACTATTGAATAACTATTCCTAAAGAATGAAGAGAGCATGATTTTTTTGGGTTTGTAGAGGAGAGAATTTGTGTTTATTTTTACTGGCTACTGCCTCCTTCTGCTCTCCCTCTTTTCTTTTTATATGCTAAGAAACCCTAGTTCCTATTTTACAAAGTAGTCCTCCCTTAAGTTGACAGTTCACATTTAAGTATTTCAATAACTATTTTTCTAAAAAGAAGAATTAGCCTTGCATGAAATCTTCAAGCTTTGACTTAAAGGAGTTAAATTGCTGAAATAAAAACTTGGATATCGGTTTAAAAGCTTCGGAATATAATTTGAACTCGATTCTTCACGAAACCTGTTTGCTAGCAGAATTCAGTTGTTCTCTTTGAAAAATCATATCTCCCTCATATGACATTGGTTTTGGCTGAAATTTGGAGAGTTTATATACCTTTGAGTTAGGAATCCAAAAAAGTTAATACTGGTCAAAAGGTTTTATTTTATAATTCCTGACTCCATTTATTCCCTAGAGAGCTATGATCACAATAAAGAGATCTATTTATTAAGAAATATGTGTATCCTTATAGGGCTTTTGATATTGAGAATCCAAAGAATGACAATATTTTTAAGGTAAATGGACATCATTTGAAAGCTTACTTTGATAATTTTTCTAGTGAAAATGAATCCATTGGTTTGAATGATTCTGTAAATAAAGATTGATTAGTTTGTTTTTCTCATTTTTTTTTGTGTGACTCTTGGTTTGCTAGTCTCTCTCACCCCGGTTAAACGGTGATAATGGTACTCCATGACTTTTAAGTCGATTTTTTTTTTTATTTTCCCATGATAATTGATATCTATGTATATATTTGTTTAATTCCTTTTTCTTTTTCTTTTCTTTACATCTTTTTTCCACTTCTCATCTTAAAAAATGAACACCACTCTTGAAAAATTGAAAAAGTATTTTCTCGCTTTGCCTTAGAATGCGATTTCAAAAATTTACCGTGCTAGATGTGGAAGATTGAAGTTGTTAATGAATCATGAAATTCCTGAAGATATTTGCTGGCTAATTAAAGCAAAGGTTCGATTATCAAGTGAGTCCTCAAATTCCTTCATTTCACACATGTCTGGAACAGGTAAAAACACTTTTACAAAGAAACGTCGTGCAAAACGATTGAAAGTCTATCATCGATGTGTCAGATGGACTTGTAATGCAACATGTCTTTCTTTAGGAATGATATCTATAAACCATGAAGATAAAATACAATTCATTAAGGATGACCTGAGTAAGGGGTTTTTAGATATCTTTTATTAACTCTTGAGACGTATCCTAGTGGAGATATGCATTGTACAATTCATGATTTATGGCCACAATTCCATAAAGAACATGATCAACTTAGTCTAAGGAATATGACTGATTAGTATTTAAAAGTGCATTTTTATCAAGGTTTTATATCATCATTTTGCACTCGAAGTATTAATAACTCCTTAACTAAAGCATGTTTTATAATATAAGATACCTTTAATTTATGGTAAATGTTCATTTTAAATGCAGGCCTATCACATAAATGAAAAGATTGATTGATGAATTTAAGAACTGAAATTGAAAGGACAAAGAAATGGCCAAACTTTGAAAAGAGATGTCGGTGCAATCCAAACCGGAACACTGTTTAATTGGGTCATATCTGGAGCTGTAGATCTCATATTTAGGTCTACTTTATATGGATGGAAAGGTAGGACATAGGCCTATAACTTTCATATGGAGCCCAAGATCTAAAAATGCCATTTTCAAGTCCAAATTATAGCAATAACAAAGAAGTCCGAATCTGTCTTCCAGCCCGAGCACTGTTCAATGTTTGGCCCATATCTCGAGTTCTAGAAGTCCAAATGAGCTCAATATTTTACACAAGAAATTTGAGACAATTTCCTACAACTTTCATGTTTTTAAATGGCTCCAATTTTGATTTTATCAATGACGTTTTGGGCAGACAAGAGAAGATAAAGATTGTCACAAAGTCAAGAGTTCGTCACCCACTCATCAATTAGTCATCAAAACAATAGTTTCCAATTTTGGCCTATAAAAGGAGGCATTTGCCATGCATTTAGGCATCTTGGTCTCCAGATCAAGACCATGCTTTTGCTTTCTCTCTTTGTATTTTTTGTAATGTTTATGCTTTACTTTCATTAATATCAAGTTTATGCCTTTCATTTCCTTTCATTTACTTAGTTAACTTTTATCTTATTTATGTTCTTATTTTATTTATTTATTTTTCTTTCATTCATTATGTTTAACTAAGTTTATTATGTCAAGGTGAAAAGGTTACATTAATGGTGTAAGAATAAGTATAATGTAATCTCAATATGAACTTTAATCTTTGATGCTAACATGTTTTGGGACTTTAATGTTTGATACTAACATGTTTTATATTTGTTATCTTGTTCACTCTTTAATACTTTGCTTGTTAAATGACTAATCTTGATTTATGTTATATAACACTTGGTACAACAAATGCTTGACACTTTCATAGTTCATACTGTATGGTATAACCGACACCTGAACTATGAAAGGAACTTGATTTGTTGTTAACATAAGTTATAATCATGAATGCTTGATGAGATTTACAAGTATTAGCATTAATCAAATAAGATGACTAATGTAATCATGTTAACAATCTATAATCTGATTGGAACCTCCTTTATGTGTGGTTTCCAATTGAATAATAAGAGTTTATACTATACTTGTTTGACATACCATTAGTGGATCATCTAACCTTGACATTTGTTATTATCATTGTTTAATCGTTACATTAATATTCTATCTCAAAGTTCTCATCTTCTTGTCCTTCTTTTTCTTTATTATTATTATTATTATTATTATTATTACTATTACTATTACTATTATTGTTGTTGTTATTATTATTGTTGTTATATTATTATTATTTATAATTTGTACAATTAACCTCCCTGTGGTTCGACCCCGGTCTTGTCGGGTTATTTATTACTTCGACACTCCTGCACTTGGGAGAAGACATCAATCTTTTAGTCATGTCACTGACTAAAAAAGACCCTATTTGTCAGTTTTTAAGAAAACAGGATGAGAAGCTTATCCCCAACCTATAGAGGGTATTTAAGCCGTTCTTGGACGTAAAACTAAAAGAAGATATGAGCTACAATCACAACTATGATTGGAGTCTTAGTTTTTAAAAATTTATGTCTTTTGGTTTTATTAATAGAGCATAATATTTATGTTTTGTTGTTTTTTAGATTTGTTTAAACGTGTTTCAGGTTTATCAGTATTTGGTATTTCAGGCGATGTCTTCTATACTCTATCTTTTTACCTAAGAAAATTGAGAACAATGTCTCATTTTTGTTGGGGGGAAAGAGTAGTAGTTGATATTAAAAGAAAACTAACTGTGTTTTCTATTTCATAAACCATTTCCAAAACTATTGTTATTAAGATGACAGAATAAGGAGAAATTTTATTGACTCTTGAGACGTATCTTTGTAAAGATTTTTCAATGGTTATTTGCAATATTCATAACAAGATCTATCAGAATACTTATTGAAATATTCAAGTTTACAAACTCTCGTATTGTTATCACTTAATTTTGCTGATATACTCATTTAACAAGTATTCTTAAACCTTTATTTTTACACATAGACTTTAACATATGATTGTGGGTTGCACATTGGATTATTAAATTATTTATATTCTTTTCTTAAATGTAACAACTAAGAAAAATTGATAGTATATAAATTGAAAAAAAAAAAGCAAAAACAAAAAAATTAAAAAATATAGATAAGTTTTTTTTCGTAGCCTCTCTAACCTAAGCAATTAAGCAGGAAGGGGTGTTTTAACACCTAATACCCTAAAATCAACTAACTTGTGAGCTATTGGCCCAACACTTGTTACATGAGTTAAGGAGAAAAGCTTAAGGGAATCAAACATTGGATTATCTACGTACGTATCAGTATCTACAACCCAAGTTACTAAGCTCATAGGGGTGTTTCAACACCTAATGCCCTAAAACCAACTTGTTTGGGAGTCATTAGTGAAAGCTCGTTGCATGGGTTAAAGATGTATTGTGTTTTTAAGTTATATGTATATTAATAAAAAAAAGAAGAAAAAGATAATAATCTCAACCCAAGGAAGTTAACCTTAAACATTAGAACAAAAATTTTGTTTTCTTCCAAATAAAGCTTCATAACTATGTATTGATATATTGAGCACAAAAGAAAGGTTTATTAATATCTTATTTAAGAGGTATTGAGCATATATATAAATTTAATGAGACTTTGTTTATTTGGATAGATTAATGGAAGTTGAATGATGAATATCTTGCTTTGTGAAATTTACAAATTATTTTTCTATTTCAATGTTTTGATTACTAGAAACTAGTATAAGTTGGTTGGGGAGTGTAATTAATACTTAAAAGTAGATTTTTATTAAGGTTTTATATCATCATTTTGCACTTGAAGTATTGATAACACCTTAACTAAAATATGTTTTATAATACAAGTTTGATACCATAAGATACCTTTAATTTATGGTAAATATTCATCCTAAATGTAGGCCTATCATATAAATGAAAGGATTGATTGATGAGTTGAAGTATTGAAAGTGAAAGGACAAAGAGAGTGCCAAACTTAGAAAAGAGATGCTGGTGTAGTCTAAACTGGAATACTGTTTAGTAATTGGGTCATATCTAGAGTTGTAGATCTCTAATTTAGGTCTGTTTTGTATGGATGGAAAGCCAAGAAACAGGCCTAAAAATTTCATGGAAGGCAAGACTAAATTCTAAATCTATCATGCAACCCAGATATTGTTTAGTGTTCAGCCCATATCTCGAGTTCTAGAAGTCCAAATGAACCCAATTTTTTTTTTTTCTGGAAATCTAAGACAATTTCCTAAAACTTTCATGGTAAGGTTAGTTCAAATTCTGACATTATCAATGAGGTTTTGTTTAGACAAAAAGATAAGGATTGTCATTAAGTCAAGAATTAGTCTTGGCCACCCATTCAACAATTAGTCAACAAATCAATAGTTTCTAATTTTGGCCTATAAAAGGAGGCATTTGCCATGCATTTAGGCATCTTGGTTTCTATATCAAAATTATGCTCTTGCTTTCTCTCTCTTTATTATAATTCTTTAACTTCTACTTATATTAATATATTGTTTATGCTTCTCATTTCCTTTCCTTTCCTTAGTTAACTTTTATCTTATTTATGTTTTTATCTTATTTATTTATGTTTCTCTCTTTTATTATGTTTAGTTAAGTTTATTATGTCAAGGTGAAAAGGTTACACTAATGGTGTAAGAATAAATATAGTGTAAACTCAATATGGACTTTAATGTTTTGATTCTACCATGTTTTGTATTTGTTATCTTGTTCACTTTTAATACTTTGCTTATTAAATGATTAGTTTAGATTTGTGTTGTATAACACTTGGTACTATAAATACTTGGCACTTTTATAAACCAATCATATGGTATAACCGACACTTGTACTATGAAAGGAACTTGATTTATTGTTAGCATAAGTTATAATCATAAATACCTGACAATATTTACAAGTATTAGCATTATTCGAATAAGATAACTAATGCAATCATGTTAATAATTTATAATTTGATTGCAACCTCTTTTATATATGGTTTCCAATTAAGTAATAAAAAACGTTTATGTTATACTTATTTAAAATACAATTAGTGGACTTTTTAACCTTGACATTTATTTTTATTATTGTTTAATTCTCACATTGAGCTTCTATCTCAACATTCTCACTAACTTCTTTATTATTATTATTATTACTACTACTACTACTACCACCACTACTATTATTATTACTATTATTATTCTTATTATTGTTATTGTTGTGATTTATAATTTATACAATTAACCTCTCTATGGTTCGACCCCGGTCTTGTCGGGTTATTTGTGACTTCGACACTCTTATACTTGGGAGAAGACATCAATCTTTTGATCATGTTAGAAGATATCTTTACAATTCAAAACTCATTGCATTATACTTTTCACATAAAAGATCTTGGTCAACTTACCTACTTCTTGGGGTTAGAAGTGCATCATTGGCCTTAGGGTATTTTCTTAAATCAAAACAAGTATATTTATAATATGGTTTGGTTAGTTAGACTTACAAATATTACTTTTATTGACACCCGTTTAGAACTTAATATAGAGTTTCATCATTACAAAAATGAACTTTTTCTATTGGAAGCTAGTTGGGAGTATTATCTATATGACCAACAATCGACCAAACATTTCTTGTGATGTACACACTGTTAGCAAGTTCATCCAAGCCCATTAGAATTTGCACTTGTCTATTGTCCGCCATATTATTCAACATCTCCTTGGCATACCTAGTCATGACTAATTTTTCCTTACTAGTTCTTCACTCCAACTCTAAGCTTATAATGATGCTGATTTGGCCGGGTGGCTAGATACTAAGAAATCTACTACTGGCTAATGTATATTTCTTGGTGATATGCATATCTCTTGAAAATGCCAGAAATAGAGCTTTGTCTCCAAGTCATATATTGAGATTAAGTACCATGCCATGTTTATTGCTTGCTCCAAGATCATGTGGCTTCATGGTCTTATCATAGAACTTGTTTTTTTTTTAAGATTCAACCTACACCCCTACATGCTGACAATACCAGTGCCATCTAAATTGCTGTCAATCTTGACTAACAGGAATATAAAAAGCACATAGAGATTGATTATCACTCAATATGAGAGGCCTTTAGCCACTAGATTATTACTCTCTCGCATATCACTTATCAAATCATGAATATCATTTTCTTAGCAAATTGATGCTCATAAACTTACCATCATTAATTTGAGAGGGGTGTCAAGTAATTAGTTGTCTATTTAAAAATAGATTTGACAATTATCTTTTTTATTTGTAACTATCTTGTTCATTTCTTTTGTTAGGATACTAGTTATAAACTAGTGGTTAGGAAAGTATACATATTGCATATTAGCTATTTTATAAGAGTTAAAGTTTTGTTTGTAATCATATTCAAGGTAAGTAGTGATTCTGCAAAGATGGAACACAACTTTTTTTACTCAATAATTTCTAAGTTTATCACGTGATTCTAACCTTAGTAAAATTAAATTCTTCTGCTTTAATTTCTCTTCTAATAAGTCTTTATTTATAACCCAAACCATTCTTGGATGTAATTGAACTTTCGAACTTGATTTTTGATGATTTGTGAAACTCAATTATTGGTTCAATTTTGCCCCAACTATATATTTTGTCTTTATTTTTTAAAATTCTATTTTTTATGACTTAATTTGACAAATAAGATTACACAAAAATAATAATGAAAGATGATGAAATGATTAAAATTAACAAGATACATTATTTTTGACATTTTTCAAACTTTTTGAAATATATATAAAAAAAGTAAAAAAAAATTAGGTTATAACAACCTTACATGTTTCTCTTTGACAAAATGAGATGACCTAACTATTGACAGAGAACCTCCAAAAATAGGATAACAAGATGCCGATCTCCTTGAGAATCATTTCATACTACCGCAGGATGGTTAAAAAAGATACCACAAGATCGCTTTCAATGATTTGTATGTGCTTTCCATCTGCTTATGAAATTAATGATTTTGCTAAATCATTCATCATTGCAGGAGCATTGGAAAATGCAAAATCAATTACTAATATATTTGTTTGGAAGTGACAAACTAATTATTTTTCTGGACTGTAGACAAGTATAAATCTCATTTTCCTTTGTAGCTATGCTTTTGTTGCTGCTTGCTAGTTCTCTCTCTCTTCTTTTTCCTGGGAAGTTCTCCACTGCTAATCTTATGACTTTTAATTCTGGGAACTTCAAAGTCTTTTTTTTTTTTTTTCATTACATACTTTTTGTCACTGCAAAACTATCATATTGTAATGCAAGGGATTAGTTTTCCCCCCCTGTACATGCCGTTGCGTGGGGGAAGTTGTAATATAAATTTTGTTTTTGAGAAATGCTGAATCATCCTTACGTATATGTGTGCATATATTGGTGGGTGTTGCCTAAGCGGTATGGTGTCGTAGGATGAATGAGTGGAAATATTTTTAAATTTGTAGTTGTGATGAAATATAGACTGCATTACATCGCGCCAAACAGAGCATAAATCACTGCCTTGTGTTATTTATCTTTATCCAGCCCAGCGCTCATGTTCACGCAAAGTGTGTTAGGTGATGTGGTTTTGGTATTTGAGGCTTTGGCAAGCATAGCTGGCATAGTTTTCTTGAAGTATTTTAAGACAATGTAATCAAATGGAAAAGAGAAAGTAGAAGGAACACAAGCAAAATGATTGAATTCCTTTTCTATGAGAAGGAAAAGCATTTCTCTGTTTTAATAAGAGATCAAGAGGGTAAAAGATTTTATATTGCTGCCCAGGATCGAACTGGGGACCCTTAGTGTGTAAGACTAACGTGATAACCACTACACCACAGAAACTTGTGCTTTTTATAACATATATATATATATATATCCATATCTCCAAAGACTAACGTGATAACCACTACACCACAGAAACTTGTGCTTTTTATTACATATATATATCGATATCTCCGTCTTTGGCTCTCTTGCAAGGGTTTATTGCTGGGCTTCTAATGTGCTGAATTAATTTAATTATGGAAGATTCGCATACTTTCAGAAAGATTTGCACATTTCCGGCAATCTATAGCTGATTAATCTTTTTTTGTATATACTAATAGTTCCAGTAGAATAAACTCTCCTTCTAACAAACTTTGACAATTAGATTATACAATAATATCTTAAATTTTAAAAAAAAATCCTTTAAAAAACTATCTAACACTTAAATGGAAATATAAAATTAATATTTTCATCCACAATGCATATAAAAAAAGTTTATTTTTAAAGACTTGAAATAAATAATTTATAACTCAACCTTTTTTTTTCAATTCTTTTCTCTTCAAATATAACAAATTTATAAAATAAGTTATACAAAAAAAAAAGGGCTTGTAGTTAAGTTTTAATGCATATAAATGAAAAATACAATATGAATAAGGTAATGTTTATTTTTGCAATCCAATCGAACTTTTAAAAAAAATTAATTTTTTTTGTTTGAGGCATATGGGATCGACATGGTTGCTAGACCCAGACACACAAATCTAACATGGTTGTAAGACCTAGGTGCCTAGGTATGACAAACATGTCTGACTTGACAAATAACAAACAAAGAGGATAATTATGTTCTTTAGTTGATAGGAGAGAAAAAAAAATACAAACAATTGATTATTGGTAGCAAGTTAACCATGATTTATTTATGCGTATCACATTATGTCGAAGAGGGTATAGCTGCGCATTTAATAAGACGGTGGATGATCGTATTTTACCATTGAAAAGCATCACACGCATCTCTTTAATGGCCCAAACGAGATCCATTCATTAGGAAAGCCAAAGAAACATCTCGCAAAAAAAAAAATGAAAAAATGAAAGTGAAAGTACTATTATAATTCACAGTAAAAGGTCTCTTGATCAATAATAATTTTCCCACACCATTTAAATTTTGTTATAATTTTTCATTTTAAAATACAATATACAAATTTTGAACTCTTGGAATTTCTATTTACCATTTTTTATGTGTATATCTTTTGTGCACAAGACTCTGAAAAACTGAATATGGAAGTAAATTCACACTAGCTCCAAGATCAAGTAAAGCTCTTTTAATTTTATGTTCTTCAATAAAGTAAAAAATTGTAGGACAACCAGGGTCTTATATATTTCAAAGCACTATTGTTTTGAAGAATGAAACTTACTTGTTCGGTTAAAAAGACTTTCTTTTTCACATTCAGTTTTCTTTTCACAGTGCACAGATTTTTCAAAAATTTAGCATAAGAAGGAATTTATTTAATAATATCCAGTAAAGTTATATAGATCCTTACCTGTTTGAAAGTTTCAAAGATTTCAAAGTTGTGATTGACTTTTCTATGTTTGGTCATGGTATGAGGAAATGGAAAGGCTGGCGGGGAATCAGTCTTTTCTTTGCAATATTCAGATTCAACCCCTTCCTTACTCTCATATATTGACTCATCATCTTTCTCACAAAGTTCAAGAGTGAGTTTTTCAATAACTTTACCACTACGAAGAGTAATGACTTATTTGACTTAATCCGTATGTTGGCCTCCAGAACTACTTGCATTTGCATTGTATTGCCCCTTAGGATTTTATTGTGGTTGAGATGGAAACTAAGAGCAGATGTGAACTTTGCAATCGTATCTTTAACATCTGTTATGTTTTGAGCAAGTTGAGTATTGACTGTCTCTTGCTTTTCAATGAATGCATGCAATATTTCCTCATGATTTCTTCTAGGAGTGGAGCATAAGGAGGCATATATCCATGAAAAATTTAAAAATTATAGTGTGCTTGAAACGATGGTTGTGAAGTTTGTGCATTATTATTATCAATCTTCCAACTGAAATTTGGATGATTTCTCCAACCAGAGTTGTATATTGGCTAGTATGGGTTATGATTGGGCCTTTAAAAACTGTTTAAAACATGAGTTTGTTCATGGAGACATTCCTTAAAAGAAGATAAAGTTGGACAGTCATTGGTTAAGTGTTCATTGGTTTCATAGAGTTGACATATAATGTCTTTTAATTAACCACTTTTTTTTTTTAATTCTAATGCCTCGACTTTTCTAGATAAAGATGCAAACTTGGCTTGGAGTTCATGACCTTTTCTAAGGTTGTATATACCTCCACTAAATGTATGAGATTGAGTTTAACCTGGTGCCTC
>NW_011500780.1:73159-78028 GCF_000495115.2 Populus euphratica | reverse complement strand
TGATGGTGTTCATGCTACAATTTGAGTCATTATAGGTGTTACAAACGTCCTCAAATTCCTTTAAATGCAAATATGGATTTTCTAAATCTAAACTATGAAAAGAAGATAAAAGTTGAATAATGCCTAACATAAAATTGAAATCAGATGCTTGAGGAGGGAAAACTATGCATGAGTGTGCACTTGTTCTTGTGAGATTCATGTTGTCTTTAAGTGTTCTAACACGGTTATTCTTATTATAAAGCGATTGATTATATTCTTTGTCTATATTTTTTGAAAATGATGAGGATACCCTACAAAATCTGTCACTTAATGTACGTGACCACATTTTCATACATGTGTAAGAATAGAATAAAAGAAAGAAGAAAATAAAAGAAAAACAAATAAAACAAAACAAACAAAGTTAGATAGAAGAAAAGTGAAAAGTGAAAATAAAATAAATACTATAATTTGTACAAGAATTTGACCTCCCCGACAACGACACCAAGAACTTGACACGACCACAAGATTGATATCTTCTCCCAAGTATAAGAATGTTGAAATAATAAATAACCGGGAAAGATCGGGGCTGAACCATATGGAGGCTAATTGTATAAATTATAAATAATAACAATACAACAATAGCAACAACAACAACAACACCAATAAGAATAGTAATAGTAATAGTAATAATAGAAGAAGAAGAAGCCGATGAGAATTTTGAGATGGAAGATTAATGTGAGGATTAAACAATGATAACAACAAATCTCAAAGTTAGAGAATCCACTAATGGTATTTCAAACAAGTATAATATAAACTCTTATTATTCAACTAGAAACCACACACAAAGGAGGTTCCAATCAGATTATAAATTGTTAACATGATTACATTAGTTATCTTATTTGAATAATGTTAATACTTGTAAATGATGTGAAACATTCATGATTATAACTTATGTTAATAACAAATCAAGTTTCTTTCATAGCATAGGTATTGGTTATACAACACATGTATTTATTATACCAAGTGTTATACAACACAAATCTAGATTAACCATTTAACAAGCAAAGTATTAAAAGTGAACAAGATAACAAATACAAAACATATTAGTATCAAATATTAAAGTCCGTGTTGAGTTTACACTACACTTATTATTGCACCATTAGGATCAAAACAATTGAGGTCATTTGGACTTCTAGAACTCGAGATATGGGCTAAACACTGAAAAGTGTCTAGGCTGCAAAACAGATTCAGACTTCTACATTGTTGCTAAGATTTGGACTTCCAAACAACATAATTGAGTCTTGCCTTTCCATGAATGTTTAGGCCTATGTCTTAGCTTTCCATTCATATAAAGCAGACCTACATCCTTGTTCTATAGCTCTAGTTATGATCCAATTACTAAACAGTATTCCTGTTTGGACTGAATCAACATCTGTTTTCTAAGCTTCACCCTCTCTTTGTCTTTTTAATTTCAATACTTCAAGTCAGCAATTAATTTTTTTATTTATATGATTGGCTTGTATTTTTGATGAATATTTACTATAAATTAAAGGTATCTTATGACATCTGACTTGTTATTATAAAACATGTTTTAGTTAAGGAGTTATTGATACTTCAAGTACAAAATAATGATATAAAACCTTGATAAAAATGTATTTTTAAGTACTGATTATTGTACATTCCTCCACTCGATGTATGAGGTTGAGTTTTACTTTGTGCCTCATAAGTGCTAGAGCATTTTTAGCTAACAAGTATAGGTACTCCATTGCTTCATCAGGTTCTTTATTTTCATAAGTTTCACTGCATATTAATTCCACCATTTGTCTATCTTTAGGTGTTAACCCTTTATAAAAATATGAAACAAATCTCTATGTTTCAAAACCATGATGAAGGCAAGTATTAAGCAAATCTCGATACCTATCCCTATATTGGTAAAATATTTCTCTTGGTTTTTGAGTGAAAGTGGTGATCTATCTTTCGAAAAAGTTTGTTTTGTGAGATGGAAAAAACTTTTTTAAAAATTATTGTTGCATTTCATCCCAAGCATGAATGGATCCTAATCTCAAATTGTGTAGCCATGTTTTAGCTTTATCTTTTACTAGAAAAGGAAAACACTTTAATCTGATGGTGTTTATGCTATAATTTGAGTTATTATAAGCATTACAGACCTCTTCAAATTCTCTCAAATGCAAGTATGGATTTTCTAGATCTAAACAATGAAAATAAGGTAAAAGTTGAATAATATCTAGCTTAAAATTAAAATGAGATGCATCAGGAGGGAAAACTATGCATGAAGGTGCACTTGTTCTTATGAGATTCATGTAATCTCTAAGTGTTCTAACACAGTTATTCTCATTATTCTCATTATAAAGTAATTGATTATCTTTTTTGACCATATTTTCTAAAAATAATGAGAATACCCAACAAAATCTACCACTTAATGTATCTGACCATACTCTCATTCACGTATAAGAAGAGAATAAAAAGAAGCAAAGAAAAAAAAACAAAATAAATAAAAGAAAAGAAATAAAATTAGATACAAGAAAAGTGAAAAGAGAGAATAAAATAAAAATTATAATTTATACAAGAATATACCTCCCCAGCAATGGCTCTCAAAACTTGACACGACTAAAACATTAATGTCTTCTCCTAAGTATAGGAGTGTCGAAGTAATAAATAAACCAGTAAGACTAAGGTAGAACCACAAAGAGGTTAATTATATAAATTATAAATAACAACAACAACAACAACAATAAACAGCAGCAACAACAGCAACAGTAGTAGTAGTAATAGTAATAAAGAAGTTGATGAAAACTTTGAGATGGAAGATCAATGTGAGGATCAAAGAATGATAAAAACAAATGTCAAGGTTAGAGGATACACTAATGGTATTTTAAACAAGTATAGTATAAACTTTTTTTATTACTCTATTGAAAACCACACATAAAGGAGGTTTCAATCGGATTATAAGTTGTTAACGTGATTACATTAGTTATCTTATTCGGATAATGTAAATACTTGTAAATATTGTCAGGTATTCATAATTATAACTTGTATTAACAACAAATTAAGTTTCTTTCATATCACAACTGTTAGTTATATCATATAGTTGGGCTATGAAAGTGTCAAGTATTTGTTGTACAAAGTGTTATACAACACAAATCTAGACTAACCATTTAATTAGCAAAGTATTAAAAGTGAACAAGATAACAAATACAAAACATGTTAATATCAAACATTAAAGTCCATATTGAGTTTACATTATACTTATTCTTACAAGTCCATATGACACATCTGTGATAGACTTTTAATTGTTTTGCACAATGTTTTTTCCTATAAAAGTGCTTTTACTTGTTCTAAGTATGTGTAAAATGAAGAGATTGGAGGACTCACCTACTGATTAGTACATAAAAGTGTATTTTTATTAAGATTTTATATCATCATTTTGCACTTAAAGTATTATTAATTCTTTATCTAAAGCTTGTTTTATAATAACAAATCTGATAGCATAAGATACCTTTAATTTATGGTAAATATTCATCCTAAATGGAGACCTATCACATAAATAAAAGGATTAATTAATGAGTTGAAGTACTAAAATTGAAAAAATAAAGAGAGTATGAAGCTTAGAAAAGAAATGCTAGTTCAGTCCAAACTAGAATACTGTTTAGTAATTGAATTATAATTAAAGTTGTAGCACTTAAATTTAGATATGCTTTATATGAATGGAAAGCTAAGATGTAGGCTTAAAATATTTATGCAAAAGACAAGACTCAATTCTGCTGTTTGGAAGTCCAAATCTTAGCAATAATGTAAAAGTCCAAATTTGTTTTACAGTCCAGACACTTTTTAGTGTTTAGCTCATATCTCGAGTTCTAGAAGTTCAAATGACCTTAATTTTTTTTTTATAAAAATCTAAGATAATTTTCTAGAATTGGTTCAAATTCCGATGTTATCAATATCGTTTTATTTAGATAAGAAAATAAAAATTGTCACCAAGTAAAGAGTTGGTCACCTACTCAATAATTAGTCAACAAATTAATAGTTTCTAATTTTGGTCTATAAAAGGAGGTATTTGACATGAATTTAGACATCTTGGTTTCCAGATCAAGATCATACTCTTGCTTTCTCTCTTTGTATTGTTGTAATGCTTAAGTTTTGCTTTCATTAATATCTTTTTTATGCCTTTCATTTCCTTTTTTTTTTACTTAGTTAATTTTTATCTTATTTATGTTCATATCTTATTTATTTATTTTTCTCTCTTTCATTATGTTTAATTAAGTTTATTGTGTCAAGGTGAAAATGTTACATTAATGGTATAATAATAAGTATAATATAAACTTAACATGGACTTTAATGTTTGATACTAACATGTTTTGTATTTGTTATCTTGTTCACTTTTAATACTTTGCTTGTTAAATGATTAGTCTAGATTTGTATTGTATAATACTTAGTATAACAAATATTTGGCATTTTCATAGCCTAATTGTATGGTATAACCAACACTTGTGCTATTAAAGGAATTTGATTTGTTGTTAATATAAGTTGTAATTATGAATGTCTAACAATATTTATAAGTATTAGCATTATCTGAATAAGATAACTAATGTAATCATGTTAACAACTTATGATCCAATTGGAACCTCTTTTGCATATGGTTTTCAATTGAGTAATAAAAAAAATTATACTATATTTGTTTGAAATACCATTAGTGAATCCTCTAACCTTGACATTTATTTTTATCATTGTTTGATTCTCACATTAATCTTCAATCTCAAAGTTCTCATCAACTTATTCTTCTTTATTATTACTACTATTACTACTACTACTACTACTATTCTTATTGTTGTTGTATTATTATTATTGTTTATAATTTATACAATTAACTTC
>NW_011500780.1:64964-72973 GCF_000495115.2 Populus euphratica | reverse complement strand
TAGTAGTAGTAGTAGTAGTAGTAGTATGAAGAAGAAGAATAAGAATTTAAAGATGACTTTGAGATTGTAAGATTAATGTGAGGATTAAACAATAATAAAAACAAAAGTCAAGGTTAGAGGATCTACTAATGATATTTCAAACAAGTATAATATAAATTTTTTTTTTATTATCAACTAGAAACCACACACAAAGGAGATTTCAATTGAATTATAAATTATTAACATGATTACATTAGTTATCTTATTCGAATAATGTTAATACTTGTAAATTTTATTAGGTATTTTTTATTATAACTTATGTTAACAATAAATTATGTTTCTTTAATAGCACAAGTGTCGGTTATATCATACTGTTAGGCTATTAAAGTGCTAAGTATCTATTGTACCAAGTGTTATATAATATAAATCTAGATTAACCATTTAACAAGTAAATTATTAAGAGTGAACTTGATAACAAATACAAAATATGTTATTATCAAACATTAAAGTTCATGTTAAGTTTACACTATACTTATTCTTACAACATTAGTGTAATATTTTCATCTTGATATAATAAATTTAGCTAAATATAATAAAGAAGAGAAACATAAATAAATAACATAAGAATATAAATATAGTAAAGGAAATAAAAAACATAAATAAGATATTAAGAAAAAATATAACATGAAATAAAACTTAAATATTACAAAAATATAAAGAAAAAAATAAAGAGCATGATCTTGATCTTAAAACCAAGATGCCTAAATGCATGGCAAATGCCTCTTTTTATAGGCCAAAATTGAGAACTATTGATTTATTGACTAATTATTGAGTGGGTGGCCAACTCTTAACTTAGTAACAATCTTTATCTTCTTGTCTGAATAAAACATCATTACTAATGTCAGAATTCGAACAAACTTAAACATGAAAGTTCTAGGAAATAGTCTCAACTTTAAAGGAAAAATTTAGGTCATTTTGACTTCTAAAACTTAAGATATGGGCTAAACACTGAACAATGTCTAAACTTCAGTACAAATTTAGACTTCTCCATTATTGCTAAGATTTGGACTTCGAAACAGTAGAATTGAGTATTGTCTTTCCATAAAAGTTTTAGGTCTATGTCTTAACTTTCCATCTATATAGAGCAGACCTAAATCTAAAATCTACAGGTCCAGATATGACCCAATGACCGAATAGTGTTCTAGTTTGGGTTGAACTAGCATCTTTTTCTTAAATTTGGCTATCTTTTTATCTTTTCAATTTCAATACTTAAACTCATCAATCAATGCTTTCATTTATGTGATAGACATGCATTTAAGATAAACATTTATCATAGATTAAAGGTATTATATATGTTATTATAAAACATATTCTAGTTAAGGAGTTATTGATACTTCAAATACAAAATAATGATATAAAACTCTAATAAAAATTTATTTTTAAGTACTAATTAACCACAACCAGACCTTAAATTTTATCATACAAAAAAATACAGCTTACCTTAGGTAGGGCATAATTGGAGTGCTAATACCTTCTCTATATGCAACTAGTTTTCGTATCCCATCTCTAAGACTAGTTAGGGTTCCTAGTAACTAGAATACTAAGTGGTGACTCACGTTCCATATTTTACTGATTAAAGACAAGAATTCATTGTCTCTCCATATCTTGCCAGAATAGACCATATATCTGTCTAATACATATATATTTTTTAGGGTGGACGATCGCCGCGACACCGCACACATGCGACAGTATCTTGATCCACAACACATGCATAATAAAAAAATCCCCATACATTTTAATATATAGCAAAGCAACTGTGCAAGTCCATAGTTAATTGCCTCTTGGTTCACAATGCATTCACATACATTAAAAAAACTCATGCGTTTTAAAATTCTGTTAATTAGTGCAATATAAAGAAACATTCAAAATCAGCTACATTGTACTAAAAATGGATTCATCACAATCATTACACTTTGCCCTGTTTGTTTTTATATTTCAAAAGTATTTTTGAAAAAAATTAAATTTTTATTTTATTTTTTTATTTTAAATTAATAATTTTTTTGATGTTTCTGAATTATTGTGATGCATTAATATTAAACATAATTTTTTTAAAAAAAACAAAATATTTTAATATTTTTTAAAATAAAATATATTTTAAAAAATAACCACAAATATATCTCAATAATTGTAAACTTATAACAAATTTTACCCCGTGAGCTAAAATTCCACGCATTCTCCAATACTAAAAATAAATGTTGCGTCATATATTGCTTCTGGTGTATCTAACCGCGAAGTGGGTTTTATCTACTCCAATTAGAGATCAAATTAACAATGTCATTGTTAATGATACATGAACCATTGGGTTTTTAAATACTTTTTAATTGTCCAAACCAATACTTCTGTATTTGATTTTACCGCAGATTAAACGAGCATTACTATTATAGGGTGTTTGAAAATCTATTAAAACAATAAAAAATATTAATTTTGACCACCCTGCAATCCAAAACAGAGGCCATATTAAATGAATTTGTTTACTAGTACAATACTTAAATTAAATATTAAAAGTTCCAACAAAATATATATCTGTCACATACTTGGAAGGTAAACATACCCTTCCTACAACAGTTAGTCAACTTGACACATGCTCAGTACTGATAACAATGTCCCTTTTGTTTCTTGCTGGCTTAGGGCACTTGGTGCCCCTTACTCTATGCCCTATTTCCACAAACTTCACATGAGAGACAGAATCACACAAGTTGAAGAAGGAAGAAGAAGAAGAAGAAGAAGAAGAAGATGAGGAAGAGGAAGAGGAAGAGTAAGTGGTGGTGATGGCACCTTACTTTAACAAGACATGGAGTGAATGAAGCCAGGCAGCTAGCTTGCTTTTGACGTGCAATACTTCCCTTTGCTTTTAGTGGGTTTGAGATTATTCGTGACTTGGTTGGCATACTGTGAGATAAAGTAAGTGTGAAACTGACTCTTTTAATGTTGAAGTAGACGAACCCCCCCACCCTTATAATATATTAATTCTTGCGCTTTTCAGTTATCTCTAAACGGACTCTTTATTACTTGAAATTTCTTTTTCTTTTTCTTTTTTCTTGCTCGGGCGATTAATTTCTAAGCATGTACAGTTTTATTCAAGCATTTAAAGAAGCAGATTTAAAACGCATGAAAAGCAAAAACTTCCCATGTTATTAACACTTCGAAGCTTGGAAACGCAAGAAAAGTTTTTGGTTCCGATTGTGTGGTGTGGACTAAACTATTCACGGGCCGGCTTTTCACTCACAACCAACTTTCTAAGCATATATATATATATAACAAGCAACAAACACCATGTTACCCTTCACTAGTGTGTGTGCGTGTATTTAACAAACCCCACCAGAGCTTCCCTCATTACTCCTTATAATTACTACTCTTTTCTTTTTGTTTATTTGTCACTCTCTACAAGCCCTTCTTTGTTAGGTCACCTGTGCATATCACATCTCTCATGCTATATCTCACACAAGGTCTTTGATGATGGATATGGAAGCTCAAGATGAGTTCATGGGGTCTAATGATCTTACTCAGATCGTTAAAGGCAAACGCACCAAGCGGCAAAGGTCATCTTCCCCATACAAGGTGGTGACCTCTTGCTCGTCAAGTGGTTATGGTGGTGGCGGGGGAGAAAGAGGAGTGCTTATAGAGGAGTATGGTTCAATTTCCTCCCCTACAACTTCTAGTGAGGTTTGTGAGAGCACAGAAGAAGAAGAAGATATGGCTAATTGCTTGATTCTACTAGCACAAGGTGACGTCCCTCCAAAGCAAATTCATGAAAATAAAGGCACTAAATTTGAGAAATTTAGTGCTCGGAAATTCTCAGATATGTCCGTACCAACCATTAACAAGGCCGGTTTCTTTGCATACGAGTGCAAAACCTGTAACCGTTGTTTCCCATCATTCCAAGCATTAGGTGGGCACAGAGCCAGTCACAAAAAGCCTAAGGCCACAGCACTGGAAGAGAAAAAAGGTCTTGTGGTGGCATCAATGGAGGATCTTGACGATCGTCAATTGAATAAAAGGAGTCCTTATCCTTCTCTTTCTCTCCAAATACCCCACACCACCACCACCACCAACAACAACAACGTTAACAAGGGTTTTCAGGCTAACAAGGCTAAGATTCATGAGTGCTCAATTTGTGGCTCGGAGTTCATGTCAGGTCAAGCTCTTGGAGGTCACATGAGAAGGCATAGGGCCAACACAGGCGCCAACCAAGTGAACAATATCAGTACTGATTCATCAAGTGCTACCACTGAGTCTAACATTCATGGTGATCACCATCATACGATCAAGCCAGGAAATATTTTGGCTTTGGATCTGAATCTGCCAGCTCCTCCTGAGGATGATCATCACCTCCACGAATCCAAATTCCAATTCTCGCCAACACAACAACAAGTAGTGTTCTCCTCCCCAGCCTTGGTGGATTGTCATTACTAGAAAAATACTAAAAAAGATCCATATGGATCAATTTCAATTAATTTTAATTGTATCATTGCTATAATTTACTAGAATTCATTACTATCCAAATTCTTTCTTGTTTGAATTTTACGGCAACATATAACTAATTAAATTTAATCTTGTAGACATGTTTCTCAATATTTTGTTCATCTACTTGTTGAAGTTTCGAATACTTTGAGTAAGTAACTGGTTAGTGTTCATGGTTGCCTTTCATTCACGAAAAGTGAGTGATGGAGGCATCTTAGATTATCTTTTTTTTTTTAAAAAAAAAAAAAACAATTTTATAAAATAATTTTTGGAGGTTCTTTCTAAGTGGGAGAGCAATGTGTAACACTCAAGAGAGAGAAGAAGGCACGGAATGGCATAGCTAGGGTTTGACATACCACCAGTAACACCACCAAAAGTCGTGGACGAGGTTCTCTCAATACGTGCCTTTTTTCTTAGTTGCAGTAAAGCTAAAGAAATAAGGGGAAAAAGAAAAGGAAAACAAAACCCGTGGAGGCTCAACTTGATTTCATTAAGGAGAAATACTCATCACGTTAATAATATGATTATAATTTGAAAGACTTTAAAAACGTAATTTTTTTTGGGATAATATTGTCTAAATTTAGATAATTTGCTAAAGATCCCCTATTGAAAAGAGAATTATTCTCAAAATAATAACAAATTCGATCCTGTTTAATTAGGTTTTGTTTGTGTTTGTAGTGCATAGGTGCCTGTATTTTGCATCCAATAATATAAATTTTTTAATTAATTAATACACATCACATTTTTATATGAGTTCTGTTGATTTTTTTTTAAATCTAGATTATTAAAACTTAATTTTTTAAACAATAACCATAAAAACTATCATATCATCAAACACATTTATTAAAAAAAAACAGAGAGAAAACAATTGAAAAAAAATTATAAACCAACAGCTTGTTTCAATAAATGAAAGAATAAATGAATAGTAATGCTGAGTAGGCAACTGACCATGCCACATGAATCCACCTGTATTTCACATTTGTTTATTTGTCTTGATATGTATATTGAAGGTCCACGTTATACTTTTAGTTCTTCTTTTTTTTCCTGCTAGTATGATTAAGCATGACAATGGAAGTGTGGTCGTGTTAAAAAAATTATTATGAAATTAAAAAAAATTAATTTTTTTTAAAGTATTGTTTTAGTCATTATTTAATAGTATAATTGTGGTTATTTTTTTAAAGTATTTTTAATTAAAAATATATTAAAATAATATTTTTTATTTTTATAAAATTATTTTTGATATTAATATATACATAAAAATATATTAATTTAAAATAAATAAATAAATAAAATAATTTGAAAATTTTTAAAAAAAAAAAATAAATAAATAAAATAATTTGAAAATTTTTTAATTTTTTTTTTTAAATAGAAAACAAATAAGATAATCCCGTGGGCCACGCCTATCCATGATACAGTCTTTGATGCTCCCAAGAAAGATACACTAAACTCTTGGACGCCACAGCTAATGGATATATCTTTTCCATGAGGTCCATAGCCTATTTATGGCCACCAACATTTCTTTATTTATGGTTGTCAAGATGTGCCAAACCTGATCGCTATGGCTTATGAATGTCCTTTTATAACTCATGCTAGGAATCCAAATCGTATTAATTTTACCGATGGTGTTCGCTATACATCCTACGTGTCAAAATTTGATAAAAACTTATTTTAATATAAAAATATAAATGATTAGATTTTAATTTACAATCAACCATTGTGTTTAATTTTAAATTTAATTAGAAAAAAGATGTTGAGATTTAAACTTTAGATAAGTCTAACCATTAAAACTTTAATATATTATATAAGAATTATTGCAACTTAAAAATTTTTAATTTTTAAATTAAAAAAAAATTAAATTCATAACAATTTGGTTATTGAGATCAACTCTTTAACTAACATCTAAGATTTTGTATAGAAATTTAGAGTTGACTTAAGATTTAAAATAATCATAACTAAATTAGGATCCCTTTAAGAATATTAATATTAATTATAGATGTTGTTTAAAATTTGAAGAAGCTCTATTATATTTAAAAACAAAATAATAAAAAAATCTTATTTTATATTCAAAATATTATGGGTGAATTAAGTTAATACTACCTCTTAACAATAACAACGTTAATTTTGGATTTACAATGAAACTAGAAGGGTATTTTTCAGATGTGTGTGTGTGTGTAATGAAAGAAGGTTTCTATCAAAGTTTCAAATTTTTGAACCATGCTTGCTTTGTTATTTTACAATACTTTAAAAGAGCTACCTTAAGAGTTGATAATTACATTGTTTGAACAATTTGACAGTAAATCCTTGGAAAGTTAACCTGTGATGGACCTCTATATCGTCTACCTCCGTCTCGCATGAGAAATCGAATTCGGGGTGATCAAAACTAGCCAACGGACTGCTTCCTTGCTTCCCGGCTTCCTCGTCCTTGTCCTTGCTTTTCATCGTATTACAGCTGCTTAACAAACCTATGCTTTCATTGCCCTATCAGAAATTTATAGTAAATATAAATTAAAAAATTTTGTTAGTAATTTGCTAATTTATTGATAGATTTTTTTATAGTTATATTTTATCAGTAAACATTGATAGAAATATTATATCAATATATATTAACAAAATTATAATAAAAAATAAAAATAAAAAAGCAAGAAAAATATAAAAATATATAACTTTTATCAACAACTTTATCAATAGAAATCACTCGACGGTAAAGTTCGTCCATAAATATATCGATAGAAATAATCTCTTGACATATACCGAGAGAGTTACGAAAGATATTATAGTAAGATTTAAAAAGATAAATTGTACGGTGACATGACACATTTTACCTACAGAATAACTGATATAATGTTTGACAGAATGATTTCATCAATAAATCTATCAGTAAATCTATCAGTAATATTTAATTTATGACTTGATGATTTATCCTCCTCTCCCCTTCTCCCGTTTCTTCTTCTTCCTTCTTATGTATTTTTTGTGCAACAAACAGCCACCCCCCTCAATTTCAACACAATACAACAAATTCAGCCACCATAACACTCAGTTTATCAACATTCGTGTTTAGATTCAAATTTTATTAAGGATTATTCACCTTAAATAAGCAAATTTACTTCTTTTTTTATTTGAAACAATTTTTAAATGTTAATTTTTTTGTGTATTTTTGTAGTACAAGTATTTGGTTTGGATGCTTACTTATTTTATAGTTTTTCTCATACAATTTTGTTTTATGGATTTATAATTTATACATGTTATGGTTTGTTTTAGATTTTATAAAATTAATTTTGTTTGTAAATTAATGAAACTTATGTCGAATTATTGACTTCTGTATTTTGTGATGAAATAAATAATAACTTATTTAATGTGTTCATTTTATTTCTTGTCAATTTTATTATCGAGTAATCTGATCAAAAGATTGATTTATTATTCCAAATGCAGGAGTGTCGGAGTAATAAATAACCCGACAAGACCAAGGTTGACCCACAAGGAGGTGAATTATATAAATTACAAATTATATA
>NW_011500780.1:62362-64596 GCF_000495115.2 Populus euphratica | reverse complement strand
GCATTACAATAAAGAGAGAGCAAGAACATGATCTTGATTTAAAAACCAAGATGCCTAAATGCATGAAAAATACCTCCTTTTATAGGCCAAAATTAAAAAATATTTATCAACTAATTGTTGAGTGAGGTGGCTACATCTTGACTTGATGACAATCCTTATCTTCTTGTCTAAACAAAACATCATTGCTAACATCAGAATTTGAACAAATGTAAATCATGAAAGTTCTAAGAAATTATCTCAACTTTCTAACAAACAAAATTAAGGTCATTTGAACTTCTATAGCTTAAGATATAGGCTGAACACTAAATAGTGTTTGGGCTGCAGGACGAATTCGAATTTCTTCGAATTTAGTCTTGCCTTCCTCATGAAAGTTTTAGGCCTATATCTTAGCTTTCTATCCATATAAAGCAAACCTAAATCCAAGTTCAACAACTCTAGTTATGATCCAATTACCGAGTAGTATTTCAGTTTGGACTAAACCAGTATCTCTTTTTTAAGCTTCACCCTTTTTTTGTCTTCTTAATTTCAATAGTTGAATTCATCAATCAATCTTTTGATTTATGTGATAGGCCTACATTTAAGATGAACATTTATCATAAATTAAAGGTATCTTATAGTATCAGACTTGTTATTATAAAATATGCTTTAGTTAAAGAGTTATTGATACTTCAAGTGCAAAATACTGATATAAACCTTGATAAAAATGCATTTTTAAGTACTAATCACACACAAAGAAGGTTCCAATTGAATTATAAATTGTTAACATAATTACATTAGTTATCTTATTTGAATAATACTAATACTTATAAATGTTGTCAGGTATTCATAATGTTAATTTATTTTAACAACAAATCAAGTTTCTTTCATAGCACAAATATCAGTTAAACCATACAGTAGGCTATAAAAGGGTCAAACATTTATTTTATTAAGGGTTATATAACATAAATCTAGATTAATCATTGAACAAGCAAAGTATTAAGAGTGAATAAGATAACAAATACAAAATATGTTAGTATCAAATATTAAAGTCCATATTGAGTTTATATTATACTTATTATTACACCATTAGTGTAACCTTTTCACCTTGACATAATAAGCTTAACTAAACATAATGAAAAAGAGAAACATAAATAAATAAGATAAGAATATAAATAAGATATAAGTTAACTAAGTGAAGGAAAGCAAATGAAAACATAAATAAGAGATTAATGTAACATAAAATAAAACTTGAACATTACAAAATACAAAGAAAGAAAGCAAGAATATGATTTTGATCTGAAAACTAAGATGTCTAAATGTGTAAAAAATGTCTTCTTTTATATGCTAAAATTCAAAATTATTGATTTGATGACTAATTATTGAGTGGGTGGCCACTTCTTTGACTTGGTGACAACCCTCATCTTCTTGTTTGAAGAAAATATCATTGCTAACATCAGAATTTGAACAGCTAATCTTCATGAAAGTTCTGGAAAATTATCTCAGCTTTTTAACAAAATAAGAATGAACTCATTTGGATTTCTTGAACTCGAGATATGGGCTAAGCACTGTACAATGTCTAGGTTATAGGACAAATTCTGACATCTCTTTTGTTGCTATAATTTAAATTAGAAAACGATCGTTTTGAATCTTGAACTCTAATGAAAGTTTTAGGCCTATATCTTAGCTTTCCATCCATATAAAGCAAACCTAAATCCAAGTTCTACAACTCTAGTTATGATTTAATAATTGAATAGTGTTCCAGTTTGAATTGAACCAACATCTCTTTTTTAACCTTAGCCAATTCTTTGTCCTTTCACTAGCAATTGTTAAACAAATCAATTAATCTTTTAAATTATTAAACATGTCACACCCAGACATCGCGACAGCCTAAAAAATTTTTTTTGATGGGAAGAATGGATTTTTAGCAACCTATTCTTTGATGGAGAATAATCTTGTTTAAAGAATCGCCACTTAGTATTATGGTCACTATGAATCTTAACTGGTTGATTAGTACTTAAAAGTGCATTTTTATCAAGGTTTTATATCATTATTTTGCACTTAAAGTATCAATAACTCTTTAACTAATACATGTTTTATAATAACATATCTAATAATATAAGATACCTTTAATTTATGGTAAATGTTTATTTTAAATGGAGCTCTATCACATAAATGAAATGATTAATTGATGAGTTTAAGAATTAAAATTGAAAGGAAAAAGAGATAGCCAAACTTAGAAAAAAGATACTGGTGCA
>NW_011500780.1:61973-62132 GCF_000495115.2 Populus euphratica | reverse complement strand
ACTGTTAAGTGTTTGGCCCATATTTGGAGTTCTAGAAGTTCAAATGACCTCAATTTTTTTATTCGAAAGTGAAGACAATTTTTTAAAACTTTCATGTTCTCAAGTTGTTCTAATTTTAACGTTATCAATGATGTTTTTGGCAGACAAAATAAGATAAGG
>NW_011500780.1:60758-61682 GCF_000495115.2 Populus euphratica | reverse complement strand
TATACTTGTTTGAAATACTATTAGTAGATCATCTAACCTTGACATTTGTTGTTATCATTATTTGATCCTCACAGAAATCTTTCTTCTCAAAATTCTCATCAACTTCTTCTTCTTTTTCTTCTTTATTACCACTACCACCACCACCACTACTAGTATTATTACTATTACTATTATTAGTAGTAGTATTACTATTATTACTATTATTATTGTTGTTGTTCTTATATTATTATTGTTTATAATTTATACAATTAACCTCCCTATGGTTCGACCCCGGTCTTGCCGGGTTATTTATTACTTCGACACTCCTGCAATTGGGAGAAGACATCAATCTTTTGGTCGTGTCACTAGTTAATAGAGATTCTATGGTTCGAGACTGATTATATAAAATAAAACATATTATCACCCTTTAAACGTTTTGCCTGAGGTAGATTGCAATGCTGATTTCGTCCTAAATTGCTAAACGTTTGTTAATTTATGCCATGATGATTTGCTTAAAATATTCCTAACTCTAACACAAATGAATATTCAACTACGGATACTTTCAACTCTGGCATTGGTAAATATCACATAGATGTAATATAAATTTAGATTAATATCTTTATTCCTGACTCTAGTGTTAGTGAATAAACAAATAAAATAAATTTATTTTTACGCATGCATATTTTTTTTTATTTTTTAGCTAAATAAAATAAAACATAATAAAAATAAATTTAAATCAGTATTTTTATTCCTAACTCTAGCATTAGTGAACAAACCAACAACATAAATTTATATTATTTTTATTCATGTATACATATTTTTTATTTTTTTATTTTTTTAGGCAGGGCCTAGTTAGCCCGGCCCGGTCACTAGCCCAAACCAGTGGCCTAGTTGGGCAAAGTGAGTAGTACTTAAAAATGCATTTTTATCAAGGTTTTATATCAT
>NW_011500780.1:58101-59200 GCF_000495115.2 Populus euphratica | reverse complement strand
ATGAATATTTACCATAAATTAAAGGTATCTTATATTATTAGATATATTATTATAAAACATGCTTTAGTTAGGGAGTTAGTAATACTTCAAGTGATGACATAAAACGTTGATAAAAATGCACTTTTAAGTATTAATCACCTATTACATAAATAAAGGATTGATTGATGAGTTGAAGTACTGAAATTAAAAGGACAAAAAGATGGCCAAATTTAGAAAAGAGATATTGATGCAGTCAAAAATGGAATACTATTCAGTAATTGAGTCATATCTCGAGCTGTAGATCTCGAATTTAGATCTATTTTATATAGGTTTGGTTCAAATTCTGACATTATCAATGATATTTTATTCAGACATGAAGATAAGAATTGTTATCAAGTCAAGATGTGGTCACCCACTCATCAATTAGTCATCAAATCAATAGTTACTAATTTTGACCTATAAAATGAGACATTTGTCATGCATTTAGGCATATTGGGTTTCCATATCAAGATCATACTCTTGCTTTCTCTTTATGCATTTTTGTGATGCTTAAGTTTCATTTTCATTAATATCTTGTTTATACCTTTCAATTTCTTTCCTCTACTTAGTTAACTTTTATATTATTTATGTTCTTATCTTGTTTATTTAAGCTTCTTTCTTTCATTATGTTTAGCTAAGTTTATTATGTTAAGGTGAAAAGGTTACACTAATAGTGTAAGAACAAGTATAGTGTAAACTTAACATGGACTTTAATGTTTGATGCTAACATGTTTTGTATTTATTATCTTGTTCACTCTTTAATACTTTGCTTGTTAAACGACTAATTTAGATTTATGTTGTATAACACTTGGCATAACAAATTCTTAACACTTTCATAGTATAAACCATATGGTATCACCAATATCTGTGTTATGAAAAGAACTTGATTTATTGTTAACATAAGTTATAATCATCAATACCTGACAACATTTACAAGTATTAACATTATTCGAATAAGATAACTAATGTACTCATATTAACAATTTATAATCTGATTGGAACCTCCTTTGTGTGTGGTTTCCAATTGAATAATAAGAGTTTATACTATACTTGTTTGACATACCATTAGTGGATCCTCTAA
>NW_011500780.1:57466-58060 GCF_000495115.2 Populus euphratica | reverse complement strand
TGTTTAATCCTTATATTGATCTTTCATCTCAAAGTTCTCATCAACTTCTTCTTCTTCTTCTTCTTCTACTACTACTACTACTATTATTATTATTACTACTAGTATTAGTAGTAGTATTACTATTACTATTATTATTATTATTATTTTTATTATTATTATTCTTGTTATATTGTTGTTATTTATAATTTATACAATTAACCTCCTTCTGGTTCGACCCAGTCTTACCGAGTTATTTTTTACTTTGACATTCCTCCACTTGGGAGAAAGACATCAATCTTTTGGTTGTGTCAAGTTTTTGGCACTGTTGTCGAGGAAGTAAATTCTTGTACAAATTATAGTATTTATTTTATTTTCTCTTTTTACTTTTCTTATATCTAACTTCGTTTATTTTCTTTTGTTTTCTTCTTCCATTTATTATATTCCTCCATGTACGTGAGAGTTTGGTCATGTACATTAAGTGGTAGACTTTGTAGGGTATCCTCATCATTTTCAGAAAATATGGCCGAAGAAGATAATCAATCACTTCATAATGAGAATAACCGTGCTAGAACACTTAGAGACCACATGAATCCCACAAGAACAAGTGTACCATCA
>NW_011500780.1:57059-57301 GCF_000495115.2 Populus euphratica | reverse complement strand
TCAAATTGTAGCATGAACACCATTAGATTAAAGCTTTTTCCTTTCTCATTAAAAGATAAAGCTTTTTCCTTTGTGTGTGATTTTCATTTAAGTAAGAAGAGTTTATACTATACTTGTTTACAATACCATTAGTGGATCCTCTAATCTTGACATTTGTTATTATCATTGTTTAATCCTTACATTGATCTCCCATCTCAAAGTTCTCATCAACTTCTTCTTCTTCTTCTTCTTTTTTATTACTA
>NW_011500780.1:56066-56493 GCF_000495115.2 Populus euphratica | reverse complement strand
AGTAACTAGGTCATATCTGGAGTTGTAGATCTCAAATTTAGGTCTATTTTATATGGATGGAAAGGTAAACATAAGTCTACAACTTTAATATGGAGATCTAGTTTTAATTAGGCCGTTTTCAAGTTCAAATTATAGCAACAAACGAAGAAGTCTAAATCTGTCCTGCAATCTAAATACTATTCAGTGTTTGGCCCATATCTGGAGTTCTAAAAGTCTAAATGACCTCCATTTTTTTTTCTAAAATGTTTAGACAATTTCCTACAACTTTAATGTTTTCCAGTGGTTTCAATTCTAACGATATCAATGATGTTTTGGGCAAACAAGAGAAGATAAGGTTGTCACCAAATTAAGAGTTGGCCACCCACTCATCAATTAGTCATCAAATCAATAGTTCCCAATTTTGGCCTATAAAAGAAGGCATTTTCCA
>NW_011500780.1:51348-55713 GCF_000495115.2 Populus euphratica | reverse complement strand
CTAGATTAATTATTTAACAAGCAAAGTATTAAAGAGTGAACAAGATAACAAATACAAAACACCTTAGTATCAATCATTAAGGTCTAAATTGAGTTTACACTACAGGCCCAAAACATCATTGATAACATCAGAATTCGAACCACTTGAAAATGAAATTCTAGGAAATTATCTTAGCGTTCTAGGAAAAAAATTGAGGTCATTTGGACTTCTATAACTCTAGATGTGGGCCAAACACTTAACAGTGTTAGGACTGCAAAACAGATTCAAACTTCTTTGTTATTGCTATAATTTGGACTTGAAAATGGCCTTTTTAAATCTTGGCTCCCAAGAAAGTTGTAGGCCTATGTCTTACCTTTCCATTCATATAAAGTAGACCTAAATCTGAGATTTACAACTTTAGATATGACCTAATTACCGAATAATGTTCCAGTTTGAACTGCACCAGCATCTCTTTTCTAAGTTTGGCCATCTCTTTGTCCTTTCAATTTCAGTTATTAAACTCATCAATCAATCCTTTTATTTATGTGATAGGCATGCATTTAAAATGAACATTTATCATAAATTAAAGGCATCCTATATTATTAGATATGTTATTATAAAACATGCTTTAGTTAATGAGTTATTGATACTTCAAGTGCAAATTGATAATATAAAAGCTTCATAAAAATGCACTTTTAAGTACTAATCACTCATCCTTGTATGCTTAATGTTTTTTTTTTCTACAAATTCCCCTCAACTCATCTAATCAAATTGTGTAAAGAAATATCCCAGCCTCATTAATGATGTTGCTTTTATCACTCATACTCAAGCGATGAAGCGTGTCTTTAGCCAGATGACGATATAAAGATGTCCTTTCTATGCAGCATTATCCCACAATCAATTTTGGTGGTGTGCATCCTTCCGATATTCATTCAAAAGCAGCTATGTAATGACATCTTCCAAGAGTCAAAGCCATGTTTCAACGGGAAAACCGCAAATGACAATATGAAATGTCCTTTACACACATCTTTACTCTTTCTTGCTGCTAGAGTTAACTTTGCTCAACATTTTTGTCGAATAATATTGCCCCTAGTATGATCTGAATATGCTTGTTCATTGATTATCTCTCTCTCCTTTTTCCCCCCCAACTAATTTGGATACTGCTTGTTTTTCCTTCTCAGAGTCCACTATATTGCCCCCTGACTACTTAACTTTTCAAGGAGTGTTAAGAAGTGTCATTGTCATTTTTATCGAGGATTTTGCAAATTTGGTCAATTTTTTTCCTATTTGACACTCTTGTTCTAGAATTAACTCTCATATTTCAAAAATAATGTCTATTCAAGTCTAATTGTTGAAATGAAATTAGAGAGATGTTAGTTTTGGAAAAGCTTTTGAAAATCAAACTTCTTTGATCAAAAACCCAACACATATTATTCAAAATATACAGTCCTTTGATTGTATTGCAAATTTGGTCAATTGTTTTCCTATTTGACACTCTTGTTCTAGAATTAACTCTCATATTTCAAAAATAATGTCTATTCAAGTCTAATTGTTGAAATGAAATTAGAGAGATGTTAGTTTTGGAAAAGCTTTTGAAAATCAAACTTCTTTGATCAAAAACCCAACACATATTATTCAAAATATACAGTCCTTTGATTGTATTGCAAATTTGGTCAATTGTTTTCCTATTTGACACTCTTGTTCTAGAATTAACTCTCATATTTCAAAAATAATGTCTATTCAAGTCTAATTGTTGAAATGAAATTAGAGAGATGTTAGTTTTGGAAAAGCTTTTGAAAATCAAACTTTTTTGATCAAAAACCCAACACATGTTATTCAAAATATACAGTCCTTTGATTGTCATGTATTTTGAAAATAGAAATTGACCTGTTGTAAGATTATAATAGCTTGTTCATGGTTCTTTGTGTCCATTTTAGACTCTAAGTTTTGGTACCTCTTTTGTAGTTTGTGATGAGGTGACCTTTTGTATATTTCAAACAAACAACATGCTCAAGTCAAACTCAAGGCTTTATCAAGAAAAGGTGTTTCCCTTTTTTAGCACCTATTTTATCAGCATGCATAATAAAAAATAGCTTACTTTATGAAGCCATGAACCTTGTGAAAAAGATTTTCAAGTTTTGAAAGCATCATTTATCAGTTCAAATTGCTTACTTGATCAAAAAAGGCTTATAAAAACACGTAATGTAGACTATGGTTCATGGCTTTAAAAGAAAGGAATTTCACAGGTTAAAAAGTTATTTGAGGGTTTCAAAAACCTAAGATCAACATTAACTCTTTTTCTGTCGTACCTTAGTAGATGAAATGATGTATAACCATGTTAACCTCTTCAGAATTCTCTTAACATGGGTTATAATGCAAATCCAACTTTTCTTTGATAAATGACCAATCTTGATCTTTTGATGATATCATAGGCTTTATCATAGATGGTAAAAGTCATGCTTATAGCTCAGTATTTTCTGGTGTTTGACTTTTGGTTTTTGTTGTGTCTTCTAACTATGACATGATGAATTTGAGCACCTATCTTCACTGCTTTGTTTGGATGGTAAAGAAAGACTGGCATCAATATTTTCTTCCCCCTAATCTATATCTCCTTTTCTTTTAGCCCTTTTTTAATTATTGGACTTCATTCTTAACTTTTCCTTTTCATTGATTCCATTAGTGTCTTCAAAATATCTCTAGTTTGCCTCCCAGTGTGGGGTGTGATCCTAATCAATGTTTCTTTTGAAAGACAATTATTCTGGCTCAAATGGAGAATACAAGGGATATAATTTTAGATAGTGAAGGAATAACAAAAATGTCTTTTTCTCATTTCAAGCAAGATATATTAGAACTAATAAATTTTGATCTCATTTGATGTAATGCTTTGAACTTGTAAAAGTCTTCATTCATGAGTCATAATTACTTAATCCACTACATGTCATTATACATATTGCTAAAACTTAGTTATATGATATATGATTCAATTTTAAGGTGTGAGCTTAAGATTTGTTCAGTCACCTCTTGCCATCTTAGTGAACATCAAGTCATTTCTGAAATTAGAACACTTTTAATCATTCAAGCTTGATGAGCCTTAATTTTATGTATTAGAGTTCAATCAAAATATTTTTGCCAAAATAACTTTGAAGGAAACATCTTTTTATTTCAAGACAATAATAAGACTATGAACAAAGCATAATCCATTGAAAGGTGAGATGTAATTCCAAAACAAAATGACAACAAAATTGACAACAAGACATTCTAAAAAGCTTCTTCATCAGTCCTTCATGTCTTGTTATCCCTCATTGTTGATGGCTTATGAACGATATAATCGTTGATATCATTTTTCACAAAGTCTACCCATTTCTTACTAACCAACTTTTGGGCTTATCTTCGTAGCTCTTGCAATTCTTCACATCATTTCTGGATTATTCAATTTAAAGGATCATGCCTTGAGCGTGATGACCTAACTATACTTTTGTTCCTTAGTCACAAAGGTGAGCTGGAATGGGAAGTATCCATGTAGTAGACCATTCCCTAATCATAGCATGTTAATGTGCCTAGTCTTAAAATTGAAGAATATTATAGTAAAATAATATTCTCCTATTAGCATAACATCAGCATTGTAAAAGGCCAACGAACTCATATGGGGTTCTTTTTTTGTCAAAACCCATATATTTACTGAATGTCTCTTGCTCAATCCATTTTGTCATGATCCTTCATGATCCAAATTTCCACGAGATTGCTCTGCCTATCGATGTAGGCCATGACGAGCTTTCCTTTATATTTGGTAAGTCTGATATCTTTGCTATCATTATCTTCTGAGGCTGGAAGGGGAAGTGGAAAAAAAATGACTCTTTTTTTATATCAATGTTTCTCTTTCAAGTGAGAGAATGAAATGAGTCATTCACGAATACTTTTGTCATGCAATGAAAGGATTCTTCATAAGGCAACTTCACTTCATCCAACAGCTATCATTTTCAAGTTGTTGATTCAAACAACTTGACTCTAATGTAGTGGTACATATAGAATTCTTTATGGAAGCGAAACTAAGGCTCCGAGAATCTTACAATCTTGTATTGTAAAGACTTTCACCTTTCAGCCATTAAGCTAGATTCTATAGTATCATATCGTGTCTTGGGATTCAAGATCTTTTGACATTGTTGGTAGAAGGGATACACACATAATAACATGATGTATTATGATTAGTACTTAAAAGTGCATTTTTTATCAAGGTTTTATGTCATCATTTTGCACTTGAAGTATCAATAACTCCTTAACTAAAGCATGTTTTATAATAATATATCTAATAATATAAGATACCTTTAATTTATGGTAAATGTTCATTTCAAATGCAGGCCTATCATATAAATGAAAGGATTGATTGAT
>NW_011500780.1:29032-43866 GCF_000495115.2 Populus euphratica | reverse complement strand
AGACATTAATCTTTTAGTCGTGTCATATTATATGCGTGAAAAAGTAGAACCCCTTAATTTATTGATGATATGATCACCGCATGTTCTGGAAGAAAATCAAAAGACATTTATGTATTATTTTTTTTTAAAAATAATTGAATTGGATTAGACCTGGCTTACCCTTTCTAGGCTGGCTTGGATCCAACCCATCTGCTGTGGGCTAGCTAATGTCCTAACCCAAGCCCAAATGACGTTGTATTTTGCAGCAAAACATGAATTATTCACGTTCTGTATGCAAATACAGCAGGCATTGGCTAAGAGGGAAGTAAACGGAGCAATAGGGGGTTACCTGGGGTGGCGTTGAGGCAATGCTGATGGAGGTGGAGGTGTTGTGGTCAAGATGGCGGTGTTCGTGGCTAGCGGTGTTTCTTCTTCTTCTTCCTCTCCTCTGTTTTTCATCCTCTTCTTTGCTTCTCTTTTTTTTTTCCCTTGCCCCTCTCTTTTCTCTTCTTTCTCTTCTTTTTTCTCTGCCCTCTTCTTTCTGTCGTGTTTTTCTTCATCCTTTTTTTTCTCTATTTTTTCTCTCTCTCTTCCTCTATTTTTTTCTTTCTTCCTCTTTTTTTGTTTTTTCCCCTTTTTTTTCTTCATGCTCGTGTCTCCTTTCTCCCTTGTATTTATAAGGGGGAAAAGAGACCTATACCCCTGCCTAGTCAATGGCGCAGGGGTGTAGGGTGGACGGGGCAGCCAATGTTCAGCTGCCCCTCTATCACCCTAAGGACACCTCTCCTCCCCTAATGCTAAGACGTGAAAAGCTGTGCAAGTGGAGGGGCCCTTGGTCGGTGTCTTTTTGGGTCATCGGGGGAAGGGAAGTTGGTGAGAAACAGGGGAGAAAAAATCTTTTTCCCCTGCTTTGCGTGTCTAGGGGAAGAAGAAGACTCATAGTGCCTTCAAAATGTCACCGTTTCGACCCTTTATTTTATTTTTTTAATGAACATTGTATGAAATGGCGTCGTTTAGGGCAAAACAAGTTGTTTCATTTAAATGAAAATTGCACCAAACTTATGTGAAAGTACAAATCAGCCCTTAATTTATGATTTGTTCAATCGAGTCCTTAATTGCAATTTTGATTTTAAAAATCAATTTAATTGCATCCCTGCAAAATTTAATCATTGGCTTAGAAGTTGGCCGCCTTTTCCAAATTGGTCATTGGTTTCAAATTAGTGCAATTTGACCCTCAATTGAGTAATAAACTTCTAATTTTTTAAATTTGGCCCTTGATCTAGTTTTAATCACAACCCTTCTATTTACATATATTTTTCATATTGGTTCTTAGTTTTGGATTTCTTCAATTAAGTCCTTAATTGGTCATCAAACTTCAATATTTTTGCAATTAAGCCCTTGATTTGACCAAATTAACTTTCAAAAATTATAATTTCACCGCAAAAATTTAATTTCTTCTAATTAAAGCCCAAATTGACTCCAAAATCAATTTTTCTTGCAATTAAACCTTTCATAAATTCAATTAAACTTTTATAAAATTTAATTGCATCCATAAACATTTGATTTTAGACTTTTCTTCCATAAATTGAATTTTCTTTATCAACAGGGCTCTCATCAGTCAATAAAATACTGTCAATTTTATTTTTTGAAATTTTGATCCTCCTCAACCAATTTTTGATCATTTTTAGGGCGCTTTGGCATCCTTTTTTTACTGTTATATTTTTTTATAATATTTTTTTATTGTTTTTTATATTTTATTATTTTGTTGTAGAGAGAAAAATGTGGATTGAGGAATAACCCAAAAAAGGGTTATGACAACCAAAACCAAAATTCAGTGTGTGGTTAGGCTAAACTGAGATTTCTTTTGTCAATCTCCTTTAACTAGAATTAAAATCCAGTGGGTGGTTGGGCTAAACTAAGATTCCTTTCGTCAATCCCCTTTAACTAGAATCAAGATTCGATGTGTCCAAACCCTTTGTTTTCTGAAGAAAGACGGTTTATTTTCACGGGCGACCCACCCACACAATCACACTTACCTTGGTTTATTTTCATGGGCAACCTACCCACACCTACTCAAAGTGGTCTATTTTCATGGGCGACCTAACTAAGTAGAAAAAGGAAGAGTGATCTTGTTATAATGGGTAACCTACCTAGGTGAAGGAATGGTCTTATTATAATAGGTCACCTATCAAGATAAAAAACATGAAGAAGTGGTTGAATTGTAATGGGTAACCTACCCAAGTGGAAAAAAGAAAGAGTGGTCGTGTTGTAATGGGTGACCTATCCAAGTGGAGGAATGGTTTCATTGTAATGGGTGACCTACCCAAATGAAAAAAAAAAGTGCTCGTGTTGTAATGGATAACCTACCTAGGTAGAGGAATGGTCTCATTGTAATAAATGACCTACCCAAATAAAAAAAATATAGAGAAGTGGTCGAGTTGTAATGGGTGACCTACCTAGATAAAAACATGGAGAATGGTTTTGAATTGTCATGGGTGACCTACCTAGAAAGATGAGTGAGTGCTTAAAAATGCACTTAGAATGAAATTGAGTTCAAAAACGCACTACCCAAGTGGTAAGGGCTTAAAAGCATACTCAGAATGAGGTAGGGTTAGAAAACACCCTACTTAATTGATGAGGAATTAAAGGTACACTCAAAAGGAAGTGAAGGCTCAAAGGTGAACTCAAAAAGGAAGTGAGGGCTCAACGGCATACTCGAAAAAGAGGTAGTGTTAGAAAACATACTACCCGCGGAAGTAAGGGCTCAAATGCGCACTCAAAAAGGAGGTAGGGTTAGAAAACTCATTATCTAAGTTGTGAGGGCTCAAAGGCACACTCAAAAGGAGGTAGGGTGAGAAAACACACTACCTAACTGGTAAGGGCTCAAAGGCTCACTCGGAAAAGAAAGAGGTAGGGTTAGAAAATATACTACCTAAAAGATAGATTACTAATTTGCTAAAAAATTGAAAACCATACATTAATGATTGATATGCATGTTTACTTACCTAAGAAATATAAGCCCCCATTTCTTCATGGTGTCTTTTTTTTTCTCAAAAGTTAGAGTGTTGGTAGTAAACTTCGATGGTCTTTTCACCCTTACTTACTCGATTCACATATTGTGATCTTGATCTCTGGGAAAGTTTTGATGTCGTCATATTTCTTTGTCTTTCAACCATTATCTAAAAGGTTATCCATTTTGCCTAATATTTTCCTTAGAAAAAGAATCATGAAGCTATCCTTACTAGGTGTTTGCCTCCCAGCTTGATCATGCCCCCCCAAGTGTTCCAATTGAGTTCTTTTTTTGGATGAGACTATGTGAAAGAAGGTTTGGGTTTTTTTATACAAGAAAATGTCTTTATGAATTTTTTTTTTAGAATTTCCAAGTTATTCCAACCACAAAAATCATTTTGATATTGGTTCAAAATAAACTTGTTATAAAGAATTTAAACGATTCCTATTGATAGGTGATTAGTACTTAAAAGTGCATTTTTATCAAGGTTTTATATCATTATTTTGCACTTGAAGTATCATTAATTCCTTAACTAAAGCATGTTTTATAATAACATATCTAATAATATAAGATACCTTTAATTTGTGGTAAATTTTCATCTTAAATGCAGGCCTAACACATAAATAAAAGGATTGATTAATGAGTTTAAGTACTAAAATTGAAAACAAAGAGAGGGTCAAACTGAAACACTGTTTGATAATTGGATAGAAAGGTAAGACATAAGCCTACAACTTTCATGGAACTCTAGTTTAAAAAGATTGTTTTCCAGTCTAAATTGTAACAACAATGAAGAAGTCTGAATCTATCCTGCAGCCCAGACATTATTCAGTATGCAGCCCATATCTTGAGTTCTAGAAGTCCAAATGAAGAAGTCTAAATAAAAGTATTGATTGATGATTTTAAGTACTGAAATTGAAAGGATAAAGAGAGGGTAAAGTTTCGAAAAAAGATGTTGGTTTAGTCCAAACTACAACATTGTTCAGTAATTAGATCATAACGGAGCTATAGAACTTGGATTTAGGTCTGCTTTATATAGATGAAAAGCTAAAACATAGGCCTAAAACTTCAATGGGAAAGCAAGATTCAATTCTGATGTTTAAAAATCCAAATCTTAGCAACACTAGAGATGTCTAAATCTGTCATGGAGCCCAAATGTTGTTCAGTGTTCAGCCCATATCTCGAGTTCTAGAAGTCCAAATGACCTCAATTGTTTTTTCCTGGAAAGCAAAGATAATTTTCTAGAACTTTCATGATCAAGTTTGTCCAAATTCTAATGTTAACAATGACATTTTGTTCAGACAAAAAGATAAAGATTGTCACCAAGTCAAGATGTGGTCACCCACTTAACAATTAGTTAACAAATCAATAGTTCCTAATTTTTTCCTATAAAAGGAGGCATTTGTCATATATTTAGGCATCTTGGTTTTCAAATCAAGATTATGCTCTTGCTCTCTTTTTATTATAATGCTTAAGTTTTACTTATATTAATATCCTGTTTATGCTTCTCATTTCATTTCCTTTACCTAGTTAACTTTTATCTTATTTATGTTCTTATCTTGTTTATTTATGTTTCTATGTTTTATTATGTTTAGTTAAGTTTATTATGTCAAAATAAAAATGTTACATTAATGGTGTAAGAATAAGTATAGTGTAAAGTCAATATGGACTTTAATGTTTAATACTAACATGTTTTGTATTTGTTATCTTTTTATTTTTAATACTTTTGTTTGTTAAATGGTTAGTCTAGATTTATGTTATATAACACTTGGTACAACAAATACTTGGCACTTTCATAGCCTAATTGTATAGTATAAGCGACACTTATGCTATGAAAGAAACTTGATTTGTTGTTAACATAAATTATAATCATGAATACCTGACAATATTTACATGTATTAGCATTATGCGAATAAGATAACTAATGTAATCATGTTAACAACTTATAATCCGATTGGAACCTCTTTTGTGTATGGTTTCCAATTAAGTAATAAAAGGAGTTTATACTATACTTGTTTAAAATATCATTAGTGGATCCTCTAACCTTGATATTTATTTTTATTATTGTTTGATCCTCACATTGTTGTTTATAATTTGTACAATTAAACTTCCTGTGGTTTGACTTCGACTTTGTCGGGTTATTTATTACTTCAAAACTCCTGCACTTGGAAGAAAATATCAATTTTTTGATCATGTCAATCGGTGACTTAAGGAAGCCATAATCATCATTCCTTAATTCTTGTTCTTCTTGACTAATTTTAGCCACTATCACCCGCTAAAAAAACAACTAGCTATCATTCTCTCTCCACGACCAAAAAACCTAAATTTTTCTCCTGCCAGCCAACTATCACTCTAGCACGAACCAAAATTGATAATCATTATCACTCTCTTTAACTACTGATAGCTAGACCATCCACCATAACCTTCATTTCTCCCACAAACTGATGAAGCCTCCTCTCTCCACCTAACAACCTTTTTTTCCTTTATCTTCCTATGACAACGACCTCTCCTCCACATCATGAATCCAATTGTCTCCTCCTTCATCATCGATTATAGCCCCTCTAAAGGTTGATTTTAGACCTCTTAAATAAATATTTAAATATATTGATGAGTTTTTGTGATAATGTATTAATTATTGGTATTGATTTTTAATCTATTGTGAATGATTATTGGATGTGTGTGTTCTTAAATGATTACGTTGGGTTTAATTTATGATGTAGTGATGTTATTATGTATTGTTGTATGTGCGGTAGGATTAATTTGATTTATCAAGTCAATTTTTTTATTTCTTGATAATGATTATATTGCATATTTGTGGTTTATTATTATTGGTGGACATAGGATAAAAAAAAACCCAATAATTTTATCCTAAGAAATCAATCTAAAAATAATAATAAAATCATCTTAGTGTGTGTATGTATATATATATATATTTCACTTGTAGATATTTGTTTGAGGTTTTCTTATCATATAGAACATAAGATGTAAAACCTCAATAAGTTTTATCCTTGGTAGTCAACCTAAACATAATAATAAGATTGCTTTGAAAAAATATATTTCCAACTCGTAAATCTTTATTTATGGTTTTATTATTATATATTAACATTGGATGAAAAAACCTCAGAATGGATTTTATCCCTTATCCCAATAAGGCAACAAAATAATAATAATAAGACCTTTTCGACAAAAGCATTTTTAGATCATAATTTTTTGTTATGGTTGACACTAGATAAATAAATTTTTAGCGGGCTTTATCCTTATAAGTCAATCAAATCATCTAAAAAAATATTTTTAGATAAATATTTATTTATAGTTTTATTATTCATAGGTTTACATAAGATAAATAAACCTCAACGGGGTTAATTCTTAAAAGGTGATCAAATTAATAATAACTTTAGCTGGAAAAAATATTTTGTTTGCCCACCTTTCAAATAAATAATTATCGAAGTTTTGATAGAGTGTGAAGGGTTTTAATATTCAACATCAACCTAGTATAAATAAACCATCAATGGTTTTATCTTCATAAGTTGACTAAAAATATAATAAAACTACTTGGTAAAAATATTTTTCGCTTGTTTTTTAAATAAATAATTATTGAAGTTAATTTTGGTTAAAGTTAATTTTGGTTAAATATTTTATTATTTATGATCAACTAAACTAAGGATAAATAAATCAACATTTTGTATTACCCTGAAAAGTCAATTGAAAGGATATTAATATTTTTTAATTTGTGGTTCTATCATAAATATCCATGTAAAAAAGTACTTTTGTGGCATGTTAATTGTATTAATTTGTAAAAGCAATATAAAATAAATAAACAATCATTTGATATTATTTTAGAAAATCGCTTAAAGAGCAATATGAGCAATTAATATGTAATTTTATATTTCATAATATATATATATATATATCAGTTTAGAAAAATGAAAGTATATTTTATCATTAAAAAATTAATACAGTTTATTATAGAAATACATAGGATGAAGTCTATTTTTCATGATACATAATTAATCTTTTATTCAAAAATTTTAAAAAATCAGTTACAATTTCTATTAATCAATTAAGTAGTGATTTCTTTTCATATTCTTACCTGTCTCACACCTGTGTCACCTCGATTTTTCCACACTTGACTCTGATCTATATATATCGTGTTTGTTCACTGATCAATAATTAGAGGCGGCATGAAGGGGAAAAAGCAAATTATGCACGCAAGTCAACAAAATTATTGAACTTACTCTTCGCCATGGTGGCCTATGACTATGGGCTATAAGAAGTTAATCAAAGTGGCTTTCACATATTCCCTACTGGCAATAATGGATGATAACCATGATACAATGAGAGACAAGCCAAACCCCACTCAACTCTTGCTTAATTATAAAACTACTCAAAGAGTCGTATCTTTATTTGTAATATATAGTTGAAATACAATAAGAATCATATCTAATTCATCACTGAAATTTAAAGCACAACCCATGAATTATTGATGAAAAAATATTATGTAAAAATCAACATGAAGATCAGTTTACCAGTTCAACAAAGAGTGCGTGTGTGTGTGAAATTACTACTCATTTCGCATTATTTTAGGGGAGACAAGATGGTAGAGGAGAAGGGATGGGAGGGCAGTCATGCATGTTTTAAATTCGAAGACAAGTAGTTGTTATCAAATAATGTCATGTGATGGATCATCATTGCCCAATTCTTTATGAAGTTGTCTACTTTCTCAGTCATAATTCTTATTAATGCATGCAAATGGCACAAGGCCACAAAATGGTATGAATTTTGAAAGAAAGATGGAGAGGCGAGTTGACGACCGCTCAGGGGTAGTGGAGGTGCTCAGAAGGGAAGATTCTTGGCGTAGAAAATTGATTTGGTCATTTGTGAGGGGCACGCGAGTGGTGGGACGCTCGCCCTTGCGTGCTGCTTTCGTTTCAAGCTAGCTAGGTACTAGTTGATGGATTACAAAAGGTTAGGCAATATCCTTTTGTTTTTCATATCTATTCTTCTTGGTTGGCAGTGAACTAACATTTGGGTGCTATACTAGCACTCCTATTCTCAATTTATTTTCCTGGTTGTCTTTCAAGGAAAATCTTGGATATTATCCAATTTGTTCATTTAGGACCCCAACTATGAAGTTTTGTTCACTACTCACTACAAAAAAAAAAAAAAACCTCTGAGAACATTAATTTGTGGTAGAAATAAAGGGACGTGTATACTTTTTAAAGAAAAGAAAAAAACCTACGACTTTTTTCTTGCCCTCTGTCTTCATGTGTTAGAAGGGAAACAATTAATAATATTCTTTCATCAACCAAAAAAAATATAAAATAAAAACTAAAATCTTTTTATATATTCAGATTATTTTTTTAAAATAAAAAACTAAAATCCAAAATGAATTTACCATGCCTTGAGACATCATTAATCACCACAACAGTATAATTATTTATTATTTTCAAATAAAAAATATTAAATTAACAATAAAAAATAATTCAGTTTTTTTATTATGATGCTAATAGATTATTATTAGAATGATCAGGGTTCAAGTCAACTAAGATGGATCAAATATTTTTATATATTTATATTATATTAAAATATTATTTAATTTATAGTTAAAATTAACTTTTGTTTAGAATAGTCTAAACATTTTGTTTTTCTTAAAAAAAGATTTTATTACAATCCACGGAGTAGGTTGGATGATAAGCTAGTTGTTTACTAAATGATATGACACTTTGATTGGTGTTTTATTAATAACTTAATTTCATAATTATAATATTACATTAAATGTGAATAAATCTACATTTCATTTATAATAAATACCATAATAGTTAGTAAGCAAGTTTTAGTAAAAAAGAAAAAGAAAAAAGAAAATTGAGTACTTTTTAGCTGTTGTCATAACATATTTCTCCTATACATTAATGTTTTTTTTCTCTCTCCGTGTTTAACAAAAAGAGACTATCCTTTCAGCAAACTTTTCTTAATTGAGACTAAATCTCTCTCGAAGACATTATAAAGGCCAGTGTGTCAACTCTTCTTCACCACTCGGCCTAAGTCAAACCCAATTGGCTCTTTATCACCCCTTCCTTCCCCTCACATCCGAAGTGGTTTCGATTTTGTGCTTCGGAGGTTGTAACTAATGCACACAGCGGTGGCCATCAAACCTCCACCTTTCAGTGTTGACAAAGACTTTATGCCAAATCAAACCCTAATTAGGCCTTATTTAATGTGTTTCTTGTATTTATTTAAAACTCTCAAAATGACCTTTACATATTCTTAAATAAAACATACAAGAAAAAACAGGTAGATTATAACCAAATATCTTTTACTTTATTTCCCAGGAATATATTGCCAAGTATAAGATTTTAACCAGTTGAAGATGCGAGAAAATTCTTGAAATATAGGTTCTCTTTTCTTCTTCTTTTTTTTTTGGTGTGTGAGTGAAGTTTTTTGTCTTCCTAATATTTTTTTCAAAGGAACATGAAAAATAATTATTATATGATTTAAAACTATTGAATAACTAAGACATATGTTTAATATAATCAAGAATTATTAATATTATACTAAAATTAAATGTTGGAAATAGGCTTAGCAGCTTATAGCATGTATATCTACGAGGGAATTTATTTATCGTTTTGTCTACTCCATGATTATTTTGCTGCCTTTTGTTTGTACACTCAGGGACAAGCAGCGCAAAGACTTACTGAGCTTTCTTTCTTTGTTGTTTAATGTGACCAGGGGAACAAGGACAGATCATTCACTTAATTAGATTGCTGACCGAAGCAACAAGTTGATTGGGAACCAAAACTTGAAAATGTGATGGGCATTTAATCTGTAGGCTATTCTAGTTATAATGATGACATAAACTGCTTTGATATTAACGTTGTTTTAAAACTCGAATCGGCCTGATAAGGTGATTTAGAATCTAGATTGGCCTAAATTAATAAATAAATAAATAACCCTACTAACTCAGATCAGGTAAAAAACCGGTGTGAAAATTGAGTTACAGGTAAAGACATCATTTGAGCCTTAACAATTGTTAAGAGCATCTTTCGATCGATTTATATTACACTGGGATCCGAAACATGCTAGCTTCTATACACTTTATATATATATATATATATATATAACGACCAAATCTCCTACGTACACTTTAATTAGAGTCAAACATGTGTAGTTGCTCCTTTATTGCCAATTAGATCTTTTATCTTGGTGTTTACTTGATTGGTTTGCCAGACCTCCTGGAAATACTTCCATAATTTCAACCTAATACTCAATCTATTGGATTTCAATGGGTGACCATTCTTCCATCGCAGGCCTACTACTGGCGGGTGGTTAATGACGAGCGGGCGGGCGGGCGGGCATTATTGCTAAGTGAGGCTTACGTGTGCGAGTGTGTGTGTTTGAAGCCAATGTGTTCGGTGCCTTCGCATACAAATAACCTTATGGATTTCAGCAATAAAACTATGAAGTCGGTATCATTATTTATTACGGTTGGAGATATTGGTAACGGGTTAGAATTGAATTTAGTGATTATCTGGTCATATAATATATAATTAAAATTAAAATTTAATTATAAAAAGTTATAAAAAAATCTGATAAAAATATGACACAATAAAAATCTTATTAATTTAATATATTTTGAAGTCAATCAGTTAGATATACGTGATATTATTATATTAATGAATCTAGAGTAAAGATAAAATTTACGGAATAAAAATATTTTGTAAAAAAAATTAAAAAGTTGTTATAATTATGAGATTCTTATTATATCAAAGTATTGTTTCTAAAATATTTCTGATCAATGTTCTCTTAAATACCAGATATTCATTAGAACTATAAAGACTAATACATATTATGTGCTTTTATTTATGAAAAAAAGCAATTGTTCTCATAAGTTGAGGTATAAAGGATACTTAGAACAAATATGTAGGTGCTTGTTATAAGACATGTACGCTAAACTAACCCGCATGAAAATTTCATGTGGAAAAATCACTTATACACACACACACACACATACACACACACACACACACACACACATAGAAAGGCTTAAGTAATGGTTGTTTACATGATCTTTAGACTTGAAATCATTAAATCATCTTACGTAAAGAATGTTATGTTTTGATTTTATTACATGTTATCTTAATCAAGACAACAAAAATCCAGACACTAGTAATAGCATGAACTATATAAACGTACTTAAGTAATCAAGAGAGGATTCATCACCCTCTGTGAATTAGAAAAAATATTTTATTTTTTCTCAAATAGTATTGAATAAGAAATCCTTAGACAAGACAAAATGAGATCTAAAAAGAATTTCAAATCTTATTCAAACGATCAATGATTATTATCTAAAGAACAAACATGATTTAACATGGCATAAATACTCCATGTTTTGATGTTAAATCAATATATTATTGATGAAAAGATATTAATTACACTGAAAAACCGGTTATTAAAAGGTTAAGTCAAATCACTAATAACTTTTCTAATATTTTAGGGATCATAACACATTGCTAGACAATACACATGATCTTTAAATATAAATTAATTAATTAATTAATTGATAATAAATTAAATTATTTAAATTTTTAGATTTTATTTAATTATAATTTATATTTAGACTCACATATTAGAAACTTGATAGGTCATACACATTAAGAATCATTAGTAAGAAATTAAATTGAGATGATTTAATTAAGTATGACTTGATTAAAATATATTTTAGAAATTAAGACTATAATATAATTAATATAGGGATTATATTTTTTGGCCTAGAAAAATCAAGGCAAACATTATTCCCAACTTTTCAAATTCTTATGAATAAAAACACGCAAAAGTTGTGAGAAAGTTTCATTCATTACCTAAGTTTATTCATCTATTTAAGGATGACAAGTTATCAAAAATAAAAGTTTAGTTTCTAATTTTTCCCCACAAAGCCTTCCAAAAGTAGCTAAACAGCTTAACATTATGATTTAAAACTATATTTCTAGAAATGTCATGCAAATATTGAAAGTGTGTTTGGTATTGCAGTAGCTATTGTGGTTGTGGTTTGAAAAAAGTTGTTTTATAAAAAGTACTTTTTGTTGAGCTTGGTTTGAAAAAATAGATGTTTGATTAAAATTGAGGTTGAAGAAAAAGTAGTTTTAAAGTGTTTGGTTAAGAATGCTTTTGAAATTGAGGTTATAAAATAATTTTAAATATATATATTGATGGTTTTTAATTTAAATATTGTGGATTTAACTATTGCTATTACATCATGAAATAAATCGTACTTTATATAAAAATATTACTTTAACTACGAGTAAATTTAATTCACCTTAAATTAATTTTAAAAAAAATTGTTGTTCATGTTCACGTGAACAGTGCGAGTAAAATTAATTAATTGTACTGGTTTTTCAAAAAAAAAAAATTGTTCAGCGAACAGTGGAGGCATGCTCTACTATTCCCTCAATAGTAGCATGTATTAGATTTTGACCACGCAGGAAGCAACTCATAGCTGCTTCCCCTTTTCTTGCATTTCAAATGCAACAGCATGTGAGACCTAGCAAATAGTAATATGTGTTTATTATTAACCAAACAGCTTGTTGCATGAAATCGCATGAAACGTTGACGCAACCACATTGCCAAACGGTTTCTCAATCTTCATAAAGAACAAATATGTGATACGAAATGCATCAATAGTCTTATAACATGTAATAAAATAAGTAATCTTAAAAAACCTGTCAACCACAACAAAAAAAAAGTCTTTACCATTCTTTGATTTAGGTCAACCTAAAACAAAATCCATAAAGATATCTACCTAAAATGAAATGTTCATGCAATATATTTAAAGTCCTTGCAACCTTAAAATGACCCATTCAACCACCTTTACGTGCTTCACAAAAAAGAAATTCATGCAAAGAACTAGCAAGAACACATAATCGATTCTCTTTAAATAAGTAATTATCCTTCAAATAAAACTTACCAAAAGTTAGATGTTCATATTCATTATGTATTTTGGAAAAGTCAGAATTATTAGCATACAATGCCTTTATATATTCAAAGCTTGTCAATCTGATACTCATAGTATTTAGAAGAACATACATGCATGAAAGTACATTAGCCATTATGTTCTCTTTACTTTCCTTTTCCTTGATTATGTAAGAAAAAGTCTCAATAAATTCAAATCTTTTTGCATGTCTCTATCCAACTTAACTTGTCTTTTCATATGTTTCAATGACTCATGATTTGAATGGATTTCGAACTCTTTTGGCTATAAGTAATGTTGTCATGTCTCAAGTATTTTTACCAAAGTATTTATGATAAGTGGGATAGTTCAAATTGTATCCTTTTAACTTCTCACTAAAATAAATAAGGGGTTTTAACTTCTCATTAAAATAACTAATAAGCCTTCAACCTGGATTTTGCTATTGTGTATACACTAAATTGAAGATACCAATGTTTGCATGATAGGTCCTTCAAGTGTAATGAGTTGAGTCTAATTATGGTTATTATTGTTCTTTTTATTTCAAAGGTTTTATGTTTTGTCTTGCTTAAGAACTAGCAAAATCTAAGTTAGGGGGTGTGATTATGTATCAAAAGTATCATCAAGTCTCTTATTTTACATATGTATTTATTGTTTTTATTTATATTTTTTATAATAATTGATATGCTTTTTAGTAATGAAGTTTCTTTTAATGTTTCAATAGGTTTTTTGAGCTTAAATAGATTATGTTAGAAAATTTAACATCGAAATTCAGAACAAAGAATTAAAGAAATATTTAGTTGAAGTTTGAAGCAAATCTTTCTTCAAATAAGTGCTTCAAATTTTCTCCACAAAAATCAATTCTATTCCAATTCTAGAAAAGAATATCATATGATTTATTTCAAGCCCAAACTTGCCTTATGTTGTGTGCAAACTTCAACCATTAAACACTCAAGGTTTCAATGTCAATCTTAGCCCAAATAATAAGTACATTTGTATACTTATTTGATGCTCAAATTCAGCCCAAAAATCAGCCCCAAATCAGCCCTAAATCAACCCCAAATCAACCTTCAAATCAACCCAAACACAATCCATGATCTTACATGTCCACACAACAAATAACAATTGATTTATTTTGGGTAATCCATTGATCCAAGAAGGCAAGCACATGGATGGAAAGCTGGAGGGGATATTTTAACATTATTTTGGGTCAAAAAGAAGAAGGAGACACCTCATAAATGAGGAAGAAAAACGTGCACCAAAGTAGTTGTAAAGCTGTCTTGATTTGATTTTTCAGAACACCTTTCGGTGTTTTGCCCATAACTTTTGAATCAGGTGCCCAAATGATTTATTCTTTAATAATATGAAAAGGTGACATAATTTCTTATAAATATGTCTCTAATAGCCATCTCTAATAAAGGCTACTAAGAGGGTCAAAATTGTTGTCCAATGTTAGCATTATATTTATGTTTGAATTTTTACTGAATTTTTGAAATTGTATTGTGTTCTTCTTTATAGATTTCGGTTCTTTAGTTTGTAAAACTTATTTTTTCAGTTGGATTCAAGTTCTTTCATGTTTATTGAAGTGTTCTTATATATAATCATGGTTGGCTAAACTCTTTCTTGGATCCAAATCAAGGATAATGGTGATTGAGGTGAGTTCTTTAGGATATGAATGAATCTTATTGTTTATCTTCTTATTTTCTTCATGAATGATTTATTATTGTAAAGAAATTTTAGAAATCATTTAGGTAATGTTATAATCTTGAATTTTTGTGCACAAACTTTAGTTTTGGTATAGAGATTATTTGGTTCAATGTCTTACTTAATATGAAAGTACTTGTTCATTCTTAAGCAATAATCAATCTTCATCTTTCTAATCTTCATTAT
>NW_011500780.1:28130-28956 GCF_000495115.2 Populus euphratica | reverse complement strand
TACATCACCATTAAAATTGATTTGGACCAAGACTTACTTTTTCTTGTCATTTAAAATCTATTTACACGTTTTTATTATTGAAAACAAATTCATCAATTATTTTCAACCAAGTTATTATTAATTTAATTTCTCTTGAGTTTTTTTTTATTACCTAGCTTAATTTCCAAATCTAGCTCTCTGTGGATATGACCTCGATCTTACCGAATTAATTGCTACATCGCACACTCGTGCACTTTCGAGGTAAAACAAGCCGATCATAAAAAGCAGTCAAGCATTTTGTATATAGCATCGCATATGGAAGATGTTTTACTTTTATTAATCACTATCATCTTCCTTGACTTGAACATGAAGTGGGCATCTTATAACCAAGGACTCCTTAACAGGTAATGTTAATTTATCCTTAGTAAAATCCTCAAATGGTGACATCTTATTCAATTAATGCTAATATTTATAAATTTCATCAAGCATTCATGATTATAACTTATGTTAACAACAAATCAAGTTCCTTTCATAGCTCAGGTGTCGGTTATACCATACAGTATGGGCTATGAAAGTGCCAAGCATTTATTGTACCAACTGTTATACAACATAAATCAAGATTAATCATTTAACAAGCAAAGTATTAAAGAGTGAACAAGATAACAAATATAAAACATGTTAGTATCAAACATTAAAGTCCATATTAAGTTTACACTATACTTATTCTTACACCATTAGTGTAACCTTTTCACCTTGACATAATTAACTTAGCTAGACATAATGAAAGAAAGAAAAATAAATAAACAAAATAAAAACATAAATAAGATAAAAGTTAAATAAGTAAATG
>NW_011500780.1:9221-27575 GCF_000495115.2 Populus euphratica | reverse complement strand
ATCCATATAAAGTGGATCTAAATCTGAGATCTACAGCTCTAGATATGACCCAATTACCGAACAGTATTCTGGTTTAGATTGCACCGACATCTCTTTTCTAAGTTTGGCCATCTCTTTATCCTTTCAATTTCAATCCTTAAATTCATCAATCAATCCTTTCATTTATGTGATAGGCCTACATTTAAAATGAATATTTACCACAAATTAAAGGTATCTTATATTATTAGATATATTATTATAAAACATGCTTTAGTTAAGGAGTTATTGATACTTCAAGTGCAAAATGATGATATAAAACCTTGATAAAAATGCACTTTTAAGTACTAATCACACCCCCCAACCAGCTTATTACTAGTCCCTAGTAATCAAAGCGTTGAAATAGAAAAACAATTTGCAAATTCCACAAAGCAAGGTATTCATCATTTAACTTCCATTAATCTATCCAGATAAACAAACTCTCGTTAAATTTATATACCTGCTCAATACCTCTTGACAAGATATTCATAAACCTTTCACCTCTTAACAAGATATTAATAAACCTTTCTTTTGTGCTCAATGTATCAACACATAATTATGGGGCTTTTCTTGGAAGAAAACAAAAATTTTGTTCTAATGTTTAAGGTTAACTTCCTTGGGTTGGGATTATTATTTTTGTCTTTTTTTTTAATATATACATATAATTTAAAAACACCATGCATCTTTAACCCATGTAACAAGCGTTCAGCTAATGACTCTCAGACCAGTTGGTCTTAGGGCATTAGGTGTTAAGACACCCCTATGAGCTTAATAACTCGGGTCGCAGATACTGATATGTAGATAGTGCAATGTTTGATTTCCTTAAGCTTTTCTCCTCAACCCTTAAGCTTTTCGATACTGATATGTAGATAGTGCAATGTTTGATTCCCTTAAGCTTTTCTCCTCAACCCATGTAACAAGCGTTGGGCCAATAGCTCCCAAGTCAGTTGACTTTAGGGTATTAAGTGTTAAAACACCCCTTCGGGCTTAATTGCTTAGGTTAGGGACGCTACGAAACCAAACTTATCTATACTTTTATTATTATCATTTTTTTTTCTTTTTTTTTCCTTTTTTTTAATTATATACAATCTATTTCCCTTAGTTGTTACCTTTAACAAAAGAACATAAATAATGTAATAATCCAATATGCAATCCACAATCATATGTTAAAGTGTGTGTGTGTGTGTGTAAATTAAGGTTTAAAAATACATCTTAAATAAGTATATGAGCAGAATTAAGTGATAACAATGCGAAAGTTTGTAAATCTAAATATTTCAAGAAGTATTATGATAGACCTTGTTACGAATGATTACTAAGATGCATCTCAAGAGTCATAAAAGTTCTCCTTACTCTGTCATCATAGTAACAACAATTTTGCACATGTTTTATGAAATAGAAAACACAGTTTTTTTTTTAGCCACTACCCTCTCTCCCCAACTAAAACAAGACATTGTCCTCAATGTTTAAAGGTAAAAAGATAGAGTATAGAAGATATTACCTGAAATAACGAACACTAACAAACCTGAAACACATGGAAACAAATAAAAGTAACAACAAAACACAATAATAAAACCAAAAGACACAAACATTCACAAATAAAGGCTCAAATCCAATCTAAGCTTTTTACGGCTTTTCTTAGTTGATCAATTTATGCGACTCATGGAAGGATCAATTACAGGAATGAAAGATTGTAGTTGGTCAATCAATTGTTCAGCAGTAGCAGCAGAGATTATGATTTGTCGTGCAGAAGATGTTAGAAATTCCTGTTCCACAGCATGATCAAGAAAAGACAACAACTTATCATAATAACCATTAACATTTAACAAACCTATGGGTTTATAGTGAATGTGTAGTTAGGCCCAAGAGGAAATATGAAAGATCTCTTCCAATGTGTCTAGACCACCTGGTAAAGCAATGAAGACATCAGCATGGTTAAACATTGCATTCATTTGAGCTGACATTGTGGAGACGTGAAGTTCCTCTCCAATTGTTTTTCCAATGATGTCCCCTTGTGCTAAAGCTTCGGGGACAACCCTCAAAACTTGACTAACTCCTAAAAATGCAGCTATTGACACACCTCCCATTAACCCAAGACTGCCTCCCCTATACACTAAATGAATCTTTCTCTCAGCTAGCACTTGACCAAAATGATTTGTTGATTCTAAAAACTCCTTTTCTTTCCCAGGACTAAATCCACCAAAAACACAAATATTTCTTATATGATGACCTGAGGAACTTGCCATTTCTACACACTTATGTATTTGTTGAATGTATGGGTTGAGTAGAAATGAAAGGAAGGAAGAGAGGATTTTATAAATGAGAAATTAGAAAGACAATCATACCACCTATATATAGGTCAACTAGAGTCTCACACACACTCTCTCTCTCTCTCTTTATTTATTTATTTGTTTACTTTTGAAAAAGCATGTGTATGTACAGGTAGTTGTGATTATGGCTCACCTCTTCCCTTAGTTTTACGTCCAAAAACGACTTAAATGCCCTCTATAGGTCGGGGATAGGCTTCCCATCCAGTTTTCTTAAAAACTGGCAAATAGGGTTATTTTTAGTCAGATTCCCAAGACTAAGTCGATCATGTTCTTTATGAAATAGTGGCCATAAATCATGAATTACACGATGCACATCTCCACTAGGATGCGTCTCAAGAGTCAATAAAAGATTATCTAAAGACTCCTTACTCAGTCCATCCTTAATGAATTGTATTTTATCTTCATGGTTTATAGATACCATTCTTAAAGAACGACATTGTGGATTAGAAGTCCATCTAGCATATCGATGATAGACTTTCAGTCGTTTTGCACGATGTTTCTTTGCAAAAGTGTTTTTACTTGTTCTAGGCATGTGTGAAATGAAGGAGTTAGAGGACTCACCTAATAATCGGACCTTTGCTTCAATCAACCAGCGAATATCTTCAGGAATTCCATGATTCATTAATAATCTCAATCTTTCACATCTAGCACGGTAAATTTTTGTAATCGCATTCTGAGGCAGAGCAGGAAAATACTTTTTCAATTTTTCAAGATTAGTGTCCATTTTCAAATGAGAATGGAAAGAGAGATTCAAAGAATTACATAAATATATACACAAATATCAGTTATTATGGGAAACTGAAAGAACCGACTTAAGTCACGGAGTACCGTTATCTACCATTTGACCGGGGTGAGAGAAACTAGCAAAAATCACTAAAAAAATAAACACAAAAACAACATGAGAGAGGGAAAAAAAATAATCAACCTTTATCTACAAGATCATTCAAACCAGTTGATTCATTTTCACTAGGAAAATTATCAAAGTAAACTTTCAAACGATGTCCATTTTCCTTAAAAACATTGTCATTCATTGAATTCTCAATATCACAGGCCCCATAAGGATTGCTCCATCTTGATCTTAGCTCTCTAGGGAATGCATAGAGTTGAGAATTATAAAATAAAACTTTTTTACCAGTATCAACTTTTTGACAATTTTCACAAATTTTGCAGAATGCATGCGTGTCCTTGAACATGGTGGGCCAATAAAATCCATTTTGAAAGATTTTTGCAACTGTCTTTTTTGACGAGAAATAACTTCCACATACTTTAGAATGACAGTTTAATGACACTACTTACTTCATTGTCGGGAATGAATCTTTAAAATATTTGATCAGGATAATATTTGAATAAGTTAGGGTCATCACAATAAAAATTCTTCATTTCGTTCAAAATTTTTTCTTTATCTTGGGTACACCAATCAGCTGGCAAATCTCCTAAAGCAAGAAAATTGATATTTTTATCATACCAAGGCATTAGATTAAGAGAAAGTAAGGATTCGTTAAGAAAGTAATCATCGATTGGTGTGATGTTAGATGTCGAATTTGTTGTCACTTTTTACAAAAGATCTGCATCAACATTTTCGATGCGTTTTTCATCCGTGATTTCTTCCTCAGAATAAATCATTTGCAAATCTTCAAATTCATCCAACTAATTTTTACTTAAAGTAGATTCAAGTTGATCATAAACTAATTCGTCAATATGATCTACTTTTTGTAAATCATTATCATCTCCAGGTTGCTTTCAAATGTTGAAAATATTCATCTTCAATGTCATGTTTCCAAATGATAGCTTCATCAGTCCATTCCTACAATTAATCAATGCGTTAGAGGTTGCAAGAAACGGACGTCCTAAAATAACAGGAAATGAATTACATGCTTCAACAGGTTGTGTGCCCAAGACAACAAAATCCACAAGATAAATGAATTTATCAACTTGTACTAACACATCTTTGACTATGCCTCTTGGCACTTTTACAGATCTATTGGCAAGTAAAAGAGTTATAGAAGTTGGTTTTAACTCACCTAGATTGAGACTCTGAAAAACTGAATATGGAAGTAAATTCACATTAGCACCGAGATCAAGTAAGGCTCTTTCAATTTTATGTTCTCCAATAAAGCAAGAAATTATAGAACAACCAGGGTCTTTATATTTCAAAGCATTATTGTACTGAAGAATAACACTTACTTGTTCGGCTAGAAAGGCTTTCTTTTTCACATTCAGTTTCCTCTTCACAGTGCATAGATCTTTTAAAAATTTAGCATAGAAAGGAACTTGTTTAATAGCATCCAGTAAAGGTATATTGATTCTTACCTGTTTGAAAGTTTCAAAGATTTTAGAGTTGCGATTGACTTTCCTTTGTTTGGTCATGGCTTGAGGAAATCGAAGTGCTGGCAGGGAATCAGTCTTTTCTTTACAATTTTCAAATTCAACCCCTTCCTTACCCTCAGAGATTGATTCATCATCTTTCTCATAAGGTTCAAGAGTGGGTTTTTCAATAACCTTACCACTGCGAAGAGTAGTGACTGATTTGACTTGATCCATGTGTTGGCTTCCGAAACTACTTGCATTTGCATTGTATTGCCCCTTAGGATTTTGTTGTGGTTGAGATGGAAACTTACCTTTCTCTTAGAAACTGAGAGCATATGTTAATTTTGCAAAAGTATCTTTAAAATCTGTCATGTTTTGAGCAAGTTGAGTATTGATTGTCTCTTGCTTTTCAATGAATGCATGCAATGTTTCCTCAAGATTTCTTTTAGAAGGTGGAGCATAAGGAGGTGCATATCCATGAGAATTTTGGAAATTATGGTGTGCTTGAAACTGTGGTGGTGAAGTTTATGCATTGTTGTTCTCACTCTTCCAACTGAAATTTAGGTGATTTCTCCAACCAGGGTTGTATGTTTACGAGTATGGGTTGTGGTTGGCCCTTTGAAAACTATTTAAAGCATGGGCTTGTTCATGGAGACATTCCTTAAAAGAAGGCAAGGTTGGACAGTTATTGGTTGAGTGTTCATTTGTTTTACATATTTGACACGCAATGTTTTCAACAGATTTTAATTGACCACTCATTTTCAATTCTAATGCCTCGACTTTTCTAGCTAAAGATGCAAACTTAGCTTGAAGGTCATGATCTTCCCTAAGGTTGTACATACCTCCACTAGATGTATGAGGTTGCGTTTTACTCGGTGCCTCGTAAGTACCCGCAGTGTCCCAATTTTGAGCATTTTCAGCTAACAAGTCTAAGTAATCCATTGCTTCATCAGGGTCTTTATCTTTAAAAGTTCCATTGCACATTAATTCAACCATTTATCTATCTCTAGGTATTAACCCTTCATAGAAATGTGAAACCAATCTCCATGTTTTAAAACCTTGATGAGGGCAAGTACTAAGCAAGTCTCGATACCTATCCCAACATTGATAAAATATTTTTCCTGGTTTTTGTGTGAAAGTGGTGATTTTTCTTTTGAAAAAGTTTATTCTATGAGATGGGAAAAACTTCTTTAAAAACTGTTGTTGCATTTCATCTCAAGCACGAATGGATCCTGATCTTAAATTTTGTAGCCATGTTTTAGATTTATCTTTTAATGAAAAAGAAAAAAGCTTTAATCTGATGGTGTTCATGCTACAATTTAAATTATTATATGTGTTGCAGACCTCCTCAAATTCCCTTGAATGCACGTATGGATTTTTCAATTCTAAGCCATGAAAAGAAGGTAAAAGTTGAATAATGTCTAGCTTAAAATTAAAATGAGATGCATTGGGAGGAAAAACAATGCATGATGGTGCACTTGTTCTTGTGGGATTCATGTGGCCTCTAAGTGTTCTAGCACGGTTATTCTCATTATTCTCATTATGAAGTGATTGATTATCTTCTTTGGCCATATTTTCTGAAAATGATGAGGATACCCTATAAAGTCCACCACTTGATGTACGTGACCACACTCTCATGCATGTGTAGGAATAGAATAAAAGGAAGAAGAAAACAAAAGAAGAAGAAACAAAATTATATACAAGAAAAGTGAAAAGGGAAAATAAAATAAATATTATAATTTATACAAGAACTTACCTCCCCGGCAACGACGCCAAAAACTTGACACGACTAAAAGATTGATGTCTTCTCCCAAGTGCAGGAGTGTCGAAGTAATAAATAACCCGGCAAGACCGGGGTCGAACCACAGGAAGGTTAATTGTATAAATTATAAATAACAATAATACAACAGGAATAATAGCAACAACAATAATAATAGTAATAACAATAATAATAACAATAATAACAATAATAAGAACAACAACAACAACAATAACAATAATAAAAAAAAAAAGAGAACTTTGAGATGAAATATTAATGTAAGGATTAAACAATGATAATAACAAATGTCAACGTTAGAGGATCCACTAATGGTATGTCAAACAAGTATAGTATAAACTCTTATTATTCAATTGGAAACCACACACAAAAGAGGTTCCAATCGAATTATAGATTGTTAACATGATTACATTAGTCATCTTATTCAAATAATGCTAATACTTGTAAATTTCATCAAGCATTCATGATTATAACTTATGTTAACAACAAATCAAGTTCCTTTCATAGCTCAGGTGTCGGTTATACCATACAGTATGGGCTATGAAAGTGTCAAGCATTTGTTGTACCAAGTGTTATACAACATAAATCAAGATTATTCATTTAACAAGTAAAGTATTAAAGAGTGAACAAGATAACAAATACAAAACATGTTAGTATCAAACATTAAAGTCCATATTAAGTTTACACTATACTTATTCTTACACCATTAGTATAACCTTTTCACCTTAACATAATAAACTTAGCTAGACTACTTATTCTTACACCATTAGTGTAACCTTTTCACCTTGACATAACTAACTTAGCTAGACATAATGAAAGAAAGCAAAATAGATAAACAAAATAAGAACATAAAAGTTAACTAAGTAAAGGAAAGGAAATGAAAGGCATAAACTTAATATTAATGAAAACAAAGCATAAAAAATACAAAGAGAGAAAGGAAGAGCATGATCTTGATCTGGAAACCAAGATGCCTAAATGCATGGCAAATGCCTCCTTTTATAAGCCAAAATTGGGAACTATTGATTTGATGACTAATTGATGAGTGGGTGGCTAACTCTTGACTTGGTGACAATCCTTATCTTTTCTTGTCTGCCTAACACGTCATTGATAACATCAAAATTGGAGCCACTTGAAACATGAAAGTTGTAGGCAATTGTCTCAGCTTTCTTGTGTAAAAAATTCAGCCTTTCTGGTGTAAACAATTGTTGTAGGCAATTGTCTCATCTTTCTTGTGTAAAACATTCAGCTCATTTGGACTTCTAGAACTCCAGATATGGCCAAAATACCGAACAGTGCTCGGGCTGGAGGACAGATTCGGACTTCTTTGTTGTTGCTATAATTTGGACTTGAAAATAGCCTTTTCAGATCTTGGGCTCCATATGAAAGTTGTAGGCCTATGTCTTACCTTTCCATTCATATAAAGTACACCTAAATCTGAGATCTACAACTCTAGATATGACCCAATTACCAAACAGTGTTCCGGTTTGGATTGCACCAACATCTCTTTTCTAATTTTGGTCATCTTTTTATCCTTTCAATTTCAATTCTTAAATTCATCAATCAATCCTTTCATTTATGTGATAGGCCTGCATTTAAAATGAACATTTACCACAAATTAAAGGTATCTTATATTATTAGATATATTATTATAAAACATGTTTTAGTTAAGGAGTTATCGATACTTCAAGTGCAAAATGATTTAGTTAAGGAGTTATTGTATTATAAAACATGCTTTGGTTAAGGAGTTATTGATACTTCAAGTGCAAAATGATGATATAAAACCTTGATAAAAATGCACTTTTAAGTACTAATCAGAAAGCAAAGTGGATTGGTGACCCAAGGCCAAATATATTTAGCATAACCCATAAGGAAGCAAGCTAATTAAGAGTTCCCTAGCCTTGAAGCTATTACCCTGAACCCTATCATAGCTACCAGGCCCTCTAAAATAAAAGTCCCCAGTGTCTTCTATTTTAGATAAGTTGCCTCCTTTTTTCCATGACCTAGGATGAATACGTTATACCCTTCTACCTAGTTTCCTTGTTTATCCGTAGTGCATTGGTTATAGTATATGATGTCTATCAAGCATGATGGTGCCCATAAAGGAGTTATGAGCTTCAATACTACTATGAGTAGGGTGGTTGAATCCTTGACCTAACCTGAACAAATGCAATACAGAGCGCCTTTCCTATTTTCCTTCTCCTCTTCTCTTAAAACTCTGGCCTAGTCCACTCCGCCTTGTATCAAGCATGAAAAGCCACTTGAATCCAAAAAGTAGATCCTAAAAGCCATGAGTTTAGGTCCAACCCCATATGTATTCCACTCAAGACTTTGCATCTTATATGCGTCACTAGAACACCTAACCCTAACAGGTAAGTCTATTGGCTAGACCCCATGCTCCAGATGAGTTTAGCCCGTTTCATCACCAATAAAGTTGTTAGTCAAAGCTTTATTCAGGACAAGTCTTTCACTTTGTTCTCTTTTTTCAAGGATTATTAAGGCTTTAAAAATCATCAATTAACAACCTTGGAGCAGAGGACCCATTCCTCAGGAGAGAGTTCCAAGACCAACACTATTATACCTCTTTCCTATTCCAGACCTCTTAACCAAAAGGATTGTTGTTTAAAAAGAGATTTTGTCTTGTTATTGAGAAGAGGCCTTTCTTTTACTTTTTCTCTAGGTGCTCTTCTGACTTCTACATTTTAAAAACTTTGAAAAAAGGGCCATTGAGGTAGCCTTACTTACCCTATACTCATATAAGAAGGTAAAACATCCCGATCGAAATAAAAAGAAGAAAGCTCCATAAATAACTAGTTATGGAAGATAGAAGAACGAAAGACAAATTGATCTTTGCCTAAAAAAAGACCTAGTATCCCTAAGAACTAAGAAAGAGTACGAGCTTCTTTTGCCCTTAACTCTAACTTAGGAAGCGAAAACTCAAACAACTAAAACTTCGGTAGCAGTTACTTCTAGGGCAAACTAAGATCTTTAGGTCCTACTCTTCTTTCCCCAGGTATGGTCTAAAGATCACTAATGAATGAAATGGAATGGGAAAGCTTGGCATGACTAAAGTAAGGGTCCTCATCCAAGCTCTAAGACTAAAACAACGGGAAATTCACTTGTCATCAAACCCTAGCCTATAACTTTAGGATTGGAGAAGGTAGAGGTCGTCAAAAGAGAATCACTTCTTTCTCACTTCTCTCTGTCTTATTAAGAAGATCCAAGTTTCCCTCTTTTATTTGTTAAGAGAAGAATGTTCCTAGCCTCTGTGTTTGGAGAAACCTTCCAATGATGATCAACCAGCAAGTTGTGAAGTCCCTACTCAATAAAACACAGGATAATCAATCCTATTTATATAAATACCTCGTGCTAGTATGCCCAAAGCTTGTTGAGATTAGGTTTGGGTCTTTTGGAAAACGATAGGATTCGAGCTCCATTTTATATGAGGTAAGAGTGTGCCCATGACATGTGCAAATAGGAGTAGGAGTTCTTCTGATTAGCAAGTCAGAGAATGGGACCCTTTTATCCCCCGGAACACAACTCGCTGCTTTCCTTCAAACTTGGAACAAAAGGGTCAGACACCTACAAAGATCTCGTGCAGAAAGCCAGAATTAAGAGCTTTGGCAACAGGATCCAGAGCAAAAAGTCAATAGTAGGTAGTGGTGAGGTAGCTTGACACGATTAAAAGATTGATGTTTTCTCCCAAGTGCAGGAGTGTCGAAGTAATAAATAACCCAGTAAGACCAGGGTCGAACCACAAGGAGGTTAATTGTACAAATTATAAATAACAATAACAATAATAATAACAACAACAATAATAATAACAATAACAATAATAATAATAATAATAATAGTAATACTAATAATACTAATAATAATAATAATAATAATAATAGTAATAATAATAATAATAAAGAAAGAGAAGAAGAAGAAGATGATGAGAACTTGGAAATGAAAAATTAATGTAAGGATTAAGCAATAATAATAACAAATGTCAAGGTTAGAGGTTCCACTAATGGTATATCAAACAAGTATAGTATAAACTCTTATTATTGAATTGGAAACCACACACAAAGGAGGTTCCAATCATATTATATATTGTTAACATGATTACATTAGTCATCTTATTCAATTAATGCTAATACTTGTAAATCTCGTCAAGCATTCATGATTATAACTTATGTTAACAACAAATCAAGTTCCTTCCATAGCTCAGGTGTCGGTTATACCATACATTATGGGCTATGAAAGTGCCAAGCATTTGTTGTACCAAGTGTTATACAACATAAATCAAGATTAGTCATTTAACAAGCAAAGTATTAAAGAGTGAACAAGATAACAAATATAAAACATGTTAGTATCAAACATTAAGGTCCATATTAAGTTTACATTATACTTATTCTCACACCATTAGTGTAACCTTTTCACCCTGACATAATTAACTTAGCTAGACATAATGAAAGAAAGCAAAATAGATAAACAAAATAAGAACATAAAAGCTAACTAAGTAAAGGAAAGGAAATGAAAAGCATAAACTTAGTATTAATGAAAGCAAAGCGTAAAGGAAAGGAAATGAAAGGCATAAACTTAATATTAATGAAAACAAAGCATAAAAAATACAAAGAGAGAAAGGAAGAGCATGATCTTGATCTGGAAACCAAGATGCCTAAATGCATGGCAAATGCCTCCTTTTATAGGCCAAAATTGGGAACTATTGATTTGATGACTAATTGATAAGTGGGTGACCAACTTTTGACTTGGTGACAATCCTTATCTTCTTTTGTCTGCCCAAAACGTCATTGATAACGTCAAAATTGGAGCCAGTTGTAAACATGAAAGTTGTAGGCAATTGTCTCAGCTTTCTTGTGTAAAAATTTCAGCTCATTTGGACTTCTAGAACTCTAGATATGGCCAAAATACCGAACAGTGCTCGGGCTGGAAGACAGATTCGGGCTTCTTTGTTGTTGCTACAATTTGGACTTGATAATGGCCTTTTTAGATCTTGGGCTCCATATGAAAGTTGTAGGCCTATGTCTTACCTTTCCATCCATATAAATTGGACCTAAATCTGAGATCTGTAGCTCCAGATATGACCCAATTACCGAACAGTGTTCCGGTTTGGATTGCACCGACATCTCTTTTCTAAGTTTGGCCATCTCTTTATCCTTGCAATTTAAGTTCTTCAAGTCATCAATCAATCCTTTCATTTATGTGATAGGCCTGCATTAAAAATAGACATTTACCATAAATTATAGGTATCTTATATTATTAGATACATTATTATAAAACATATTTTAGTTAAGGAGTTATTGATACTTCAAGTGCAAAATGATGATATAAAACCATGATAAAAATGCACTTTTAAGTACTAATCACACCCCCCAACCAGCTTATTACTAGTCCCTAGTAATCAAAGCGTTAAAATAGAAAACAAATTTGCAAATTTCACAAAGCAAGGTATTCATCATTTAACTTCCATTAGTCTATCCAGATAAACAAACTCTCATTAAATTTATATATCTGCTCAATACCTCTTAACAAGATATTAATAAACCTTTCTTTTGTGCTCAATGTATCAACACATAATTATGGGGCTTTTCTTGGAAGAAAACAAAATTTTTGTTCTAATGTTTAAGGTTAACTTCCTTGGGTTGGGATTACTATTTTTGTCTTTTTTTTTTTTTTTAACTCTATATACATATAATTTAAAAATATCATGCATCTTTAACCCATGTAATGAGCTTTCAGCTAATGACTCCCAGACCAGTTGGTCTTAGGGCATTAGGTGTTAAGACACCCCTACGAGCTTAGTAACTCGGGTCGCAGATACTGATATGTAGATAGTGCAATGTTTGATTCCTTTAAGCTTTTCTCCTCAACCCATGTAACAAGCGTTGGGCCAATAGCTCCCAAGTCAGTTGACTTTAGGGTATTAGGTGTTAAAACACCCCTTCGGGCTTAATTGCTTAGGTTAGGGAGGCTACGAAACCAAACTTATCTACATTTTTATTATCATCATTTTTTTTTCTTTTTTTCTTTTTTTTTTTTTTTTTTTTTTTTTTTTTTTTTTTTTTTTTTTTTTTTTTTTTTTTTTTCTTTTTAATTATATACAATCCCTTTCCCTTAGTTGTTACCTTTAACAAAAGAACATAAATAATGTAATAATCCAATATGCAACCCACAATCATATGTTAAAGTGTGTGTGTGTAAATTAAGGTTTAAAAATACATGTTAAATAAGTATATGAGCAGAATTAAGTGGTAACAATACGAGAGTTTGTAAACCTGAATATTTCAGGAAGTATTATAATAGACCTTGTTAAGAATGGTTACTAAGATGCGTCTCAAGAGTCACTTTAACAAAAGAACTCCTTTACTCTGCCATCCTAGTAACAACAATTATGCACATGCTTTATGAAATGAAAAATAATTTTTTTTTTATCAACTACTACCCTCTCCCCCCAACCAAAACGAGACATTGTCCTCAATGTTCTAAGGTAGAAAGATAGAGTATAGAAGATATCACCTGAAATAACGAACACTGACAAACCTGAAACACACTGAAACAAATATAAGAAACAACAAAACACAATAATAAAACCAAGCATGTGTATGTACAGGTAGTTGTGATTGTGGCTCACATCTTCCCTTGGTTTTACGTCCAAGAACGGCTTAAACGCCCTCTATGGGTCGGGGATAGGCTTCCCATCCAGTTTTCTTAAAAACTGGCAAACAGGGTCTTTTTTAGTCAGATTCCCAAGACTAAGTCGATCATGTTCTTTATGAAATAGTGGCCATAAATCATGAATTACACGATGCACATCTCCACTAGGATGCGTCTCAAGAGTCAATAGAAGATTATCTAAAGACTCCTTACTCAGGCCATCCTTAATGAATTGTATTTTATCTTCACGGTTTATAGATACCATTCCTAAAGAACGACATTGGGTATTACAAGTCCATCTAGCACATCGATGACAAACTTTGAGTCGTTTTGCACGACGCTTCTTTGCAAAAGTGCTTTTACCTGTTCCAAGCATGTGTGAAATGAAAAAGTTAGAGGACTCACCTGATAATCGGACCTTTGCTTCAATCAACCAGCGAATATCTTCAGGAATTCCATGATTCATTAACAATCTCAATCTTGCACATCTAGCACGGTAAATTTTTGTAATCGCATTCTCATTGTTGAGAATGAATCTTTGAAATATTTGATCAGGATAATATTTGAATAAGGTAGGGTCATCACAATAAAAATTCTTCACTTCGTTCAAAAACTTTCTTTTATCTTGGGTACTCCAATGAGCTGGCAATTGTCTTGAAACAAGAAAATTGACAATATTAGCAAACCAAGGCATTGTAGAGATAGAAAGTAAAGATTCATCAGGAAAGTAGTCATCGATTGGTGTGATGTCAGTTTTCGAATCTGTTGTCAATCTTGACAAGTGATCTGCGACAACATTTTCGCTGCCTTTCTTATCTTTGATTGTGATATCAAATTCTTGAAGTAATAAAATCCACCGCACCAATCTAGCCTTAGAATCTTTCTTAGAAAGAAGATATTTCAATGCTGCATGATCACTAAAAACAACAACAGGTGAGCCAACAAGATAAGATCTGAATTTTTCACATGCAAATACTACTGCAAGTAATTCTTTTTCAGTGGTGGTATAATTCGTTTGAGCACTATTTAAAGTTTTACTTGCATAGTAAATTACATAAGGTTTCTTATCTTTTCTTTGTCCCAAAACAGCACCTACGACATAATCACTAGCATCACACATTATTTCAAAAGGTAATGACCAATCAGGAGGTTGAATGATAGGAGCACAAGTAAGCAAGTTTTTAAATTTAACAAAGGCTTCTTCACAATGTTCAGTCCATTCAAAAATAGTATCCTTTGTTAAAAGGTTACTTAAAGGCTTAGATATTACACTAAAATCTTTGATGAACCTTCTATAAAAACCAGCATGTCCTAGGAATGATCTAACATCTTTAAGAGATTTTGGTGTTGGCAAGTTTGCAATTAACTCGATTTTAGATTTGTCAACCTCAATTCCTTTTGATGAAACAATGTGACCAAGTACAATGCCGTTTGTTACCATAAAATGACATTTTTCCCAATTCAGCACAAGATTCTTCTCTTCACACCTGGTCAAAACTTTTTCTAAGTTAGTCAAACAATCATCAAATGAATCGCCAAAAACAGAAAAATCATCCATGAAAATCTCAAGAAAATGTTCAACCATATCACTAAATATACTAAGCATGCATCTTTGAAATGTGGCTGGTGCATTACATAATCCAAAAGGCATCCTTCGATATGCAAAAGTACCAAATGGACATGTGAAAGTAGTCTTTTCTTGATCTTCCAATACAATTTCAATTTGGTTGTAACCTGAATAGCCATCTAGGAAACAATAAAATTCATGACCTGCAACTCTTTCTAGGATTTGATCCATGAAAGGTAAAGGAAAATGATATTTTCTAGTCATTGAATTAAGTTTCCTATAGTCAATGCACATGCGCCAACCAGTAACAGTTCCAGTGGGAATTAACTCATTGTTCTCATTTGTTATCACAGTGACTCCAGACTTCTTGGGTACAACTTGGGTAGGACTTACCCATTTGCTGTCAGAAATAGGATAAATGATTTCATTATCTAGAAGCTTAATGACTTCATTTTTCACTACTTCTTTCATATTAGGATTTAGCCTTCGTTGCATTTCTCTAGAGGGTTTAGCATTTTCCTCTAAATAAATTTTGTGTGTACAAATTAAAGGACTAATTCCTTTTATATAAGCTATGGTCCATCCTAATGCATTTTTGTGCATTTTTAGAGTTTGTAATAACTTACCTTCTTGATGTGCATTAAGTTTGGAAGAGATTATTACCGGAAAAGTTTCATTTTTTCCCAAAAATGAGTATTTGAGATTGGATGGCAATGGCTTCAAATCAGGTTTTGGTGGTTGAACACTTGAAGGTATGGACTTAATTGATCGTGGTGGTAATTCCTCAATTTGTGGCCTCCAATTACTTGTCTTTGATTCTTCCTGAAAATAAATCATTTGCAAATCATCAGATTCATCAATCTCAATTTCACTGGAAGTGGTTGGAAATTTAATTTTTCAGTAAAGTCCACTTCCTGTAAAACATTATCATCTCTAGGTTGCTTGCAAATGTTGAAAATATTCATCTCCAATGTCATGTTTCCAAATGATAGCTTCATCAGTCCATTCCTACAATTAATCAATGCATTAGAAGTTGCAAGAAATGGACGTCTTAAAATAACAGGAAATAAATTACATACTTCAACAGGTTGTGTGTCCAAGACAATAAAATCCACAGGATAAATGAATTTATCGACTTGTACTAACACATCTTCAATTATTCCTCTAGGCACTTTTACAGATATATCAGCAAGTAAAAGAGTTATAGAAGTTGGTTTTAACTCACCTAGATTGAGACTTTGAAAAACTGAATATGGAAGTAAATTCATACTAGCACCAAGATCAAATAAGGCTATTTCAATTTTATGTTCTCTAATAAAGCAAGAAATTGTAGGACAACCAAGGTCTTTATATTTCAAAATATTATTGTTCTGAAGAATGGCACTTACTTGTTCGGCTAAAAAGGCTTTCTTTTTCACATTCAGTTTCCTCTTCACCGTGCATAGATCTTTCAAAAATTTAGCATAGGAAGGAACCTGTTTAATAGCATCCAGCAAAGGTATATTGATCCTTACCTGTTTGAAAATTTCAAAAATTTCAGAGTTGTGATTGACTTGCCTTTGTTTGGTCATGGCTTGAGGAAATGGAAGTGCTGGCGGTGAATCAGTCGTTTCTTTGCAATTTTCAGATTCAACCCCTTCCTTACGCTCAGAGATTGACTCATCATCTTTCTCATAAGGTTCAAGAGAGGGTTTTTCAATAACCTTACCACTGCATAGAGTAGTGACTGATTTGACTTGATCCATGTGTTGGTTTCCGGAACTACTTGCATTTGCATTATATTGCCCCTTGAGATTTTGTTGTGGTTGAGATGGAAACTTACCTTTCTCTTGAAAACTGAGAGCAGATGTTAATTTTGCAAGAGTATCTTTAAAATCTGTCATGTTTTGAGCAAGTTGAGTATTGATTGTCTCTTGCTTTTCAATGAATGCATGCAATGTTTCCTCAAGATTTCTTCTAGGAGGTGGAGCATAAGGAGGTTCGTATCCATGAGAATTTTGGAAATTGTGGTGTGCTTGAAACGGTGGTTGTGAAGTTTGTACATTGTTATTATCACTCTTCCAACTGAAATTTAGGTGATTTCTCCAACCAGGGTTGTATGTTTGAGAGTATGGGTTGTGGTTGGCCCTTTGAAAACTGTTTAAAGCATGGGTTTGTTCATGGAGACATTTCTTAAAAGAAGGCAAGGTTGGATAGTTATTGGTTGAGTGTTCATTTATTTCACATATTTGACACACAATGTTTTCAACAGATTTTAATTGACCACTCTTTTTCAATTCTAGTGCCTCGACTTTTCTAGCTAAAGATGCAAACTTGACTTCAACGTCATGATATTCCCTAAGGTTGTATATACCTCCACTAGATGTATGAGGTTGAGTTTTACTCGGTGCCTCATAAGTACCCGTAATGTCCCAATTTTGAGCATTTTCAGCTAACAAGTCTAAGTACTCCATTGCTTCATTAGGGTCTTTATCTTCAAAAGTTCTATTGCACATCAATTCAACCATTTGCCTATCTCTAGGTGTTAACCCTTCATAAAAATGTGAAACTAATCTCTATGTTTCAAAACCATGATGAGGGCAAGTACTAAGCAAGTCTCGATACCTATCCCAACATTGGTAAAATGTTTCTCCTGGTTTTTGAGTGAAAGTGGTGTTTCTCCTGATTTTTGAGTGAAAGTGGTGATTTGTCTTTTAAAAGAGTTTGTTCTGTGAGATGGGAAAAACTTCTTTAAAAATTATTGTTGCATTTCATCCCAAGCACGAATAGATCCTGGTCTCAAATTTTATAGCCATGTTTTAGCTTTATCTTTTAATGAAAAAGGAAAAAGCTTTAATTTGATGGTGTTCATGCTACAATTTAAAATATTATATATGTTGCAAACCTCCTTAAATTCCCTTAAATGAAAGTATGGATTTTCCAAATCTAAGCCATGAAAAGAAGGTAAAAGTTGAATAATACCTGGTTTAAAATTAAAATGAGATGCATCGGGAGGAAAAGCTATGCATGATGGTGCACTTGTTCTTGTGGGATTCATGTGGTCTCTAAGTGTTCTAGCACGGTTATTCTCATTATGAAGTGATTGATTATCTTTTTCGGCCATATTTTCTGAAAATGATGAGGATACCCTACAAAGTCTACAACTTGATGTACGTGACCACATTCTCATGCACGTGTAGAATTAAAATAAAAGAAAGAAGAAAACAAAAGAAGAAGAAATAAGAGACAAGAAACAAAGTTATATACAAGAAAAGTGAAAAAAGAAAATAAAATAAATATTATAATTTATACAAAACTTACCTCTCTAGCAACGGCGCCAAAAACTTGACATGACTAAAAGATTGATGTCTTCTCCTAAGTGCAGGAGTGTCGAATTAATAAATAACCCGGCAAGACCGGGGTCGAACCACAGGGAGGTTAATTGTACAAATTATCAACAATAATTATAAACAACAATAATAGTAATAACGATAACAATAATAATAACAATAATAATAATATTAATAATAATAATAATAATAATACTAGTAGTAGTAGTAGTAGTAGTAGTAATAATAATAATAATAATAATAATAATAATAATAATAAAGAAAGAGAAGAAGAAGAAGATGATGATGATGAGAACTTAGAAATGAAATATTAATGTAAGGATTAAACAATAATAATAACAAATGTCAAGGTTAGAGGTTCCACTAATGGTA
>NW_011500780.1:1962-9199 GCF_000495115.2 Populus euphratica | reverse complement strand
TGTCAAACAAGTATAGTATAAACTCTTATTATTCAATTGGAAACCATACACAAAGGAGGTTCCAATCAGATTATAGATTGTTAACATGATTACATTAGTCATCTTATTCGATTAATACTAGTACTTGTAAATCTCGTCAAGCATTCATGATTATAACTTATGTTAACAACAAATCAAGTTCCTTTCATAGCTCAGGTGTCGGTTATACCATACAGTATGAACTATGAAAGTGTCAAGCATTTGTTGTACCAAGTGTTATACAACATAAATCAAGATTAGTCATTTAACAAGCAAAGTATTAAAGGGTGAACAAGATAACAAATACAAAACATGTTAGTATCAAACATTAAAGTCCATATTAAGTTTACACTACACTTATTCTTACACCATTAGTGTAACCTTTTCACCTTGACATAATAAACTTAGCTAGACATAATGAAAGAAAGAAAAATAAATAAACAAAATAAGAACATGAATAAGATAAGAGTTAACTAAGTAAAGAAAAGGAAATGAAAGGCATAAACTTGATATTAATGGAAGCAAAGCATAAACATTACAAAAAATACAAAGAGAGAAAGCAAGAGCATGATCTTGATCTGGACACCAAGATGCCTAAATGCATGGCAAATGCCTCCTTTTATAGGCCAAAATTGGGAACTATTGATTTGATGACTAATTGATGAGTGGGTGGCCAACTCTTGACTTGGTGACAATCCTTATCTTCTCTTGTCTGCCCAACATTTCATTGATAAAGTCAAAATTGGAGCCACTTGAAAACATAAAAGTTGTAGGCAATTATCTCAGCTTTCTTGTGTAAAAAAGTCAGCTCATTTGGACTTCTAGAACTCCAGATATTGCCAAAATACTGAACAGTGCTGGGGCTAGAGGACAGATTCGAGCTTCTTTGTTGTTGCTACAATTTGGAGTTGAAAATGGCCTTTTTAGATCTTGGGCTCCATATGAAAGTTGTAGGTCTATGTCTTACTTTTCCATCCATATGAATTAGACCTAAATCTGAGATCTATAGCTCTAGATATGACCCAATTAGACCTAAATTTGAGAAAGATTCATTTAGTGTATGGGGGAGGCATTCTTGGGTTAATGAGAGGTGTGTCAATAGCTGCATTTTTAGGAGGTGGTCAAGTTTTGGGGGTCATCCCCGAAGCTTTAGCACAAGGGGACATCATTGGAAAAACAATTGGAGAGGAACTTCAAGTCTCCACAATGTCGGCTCGAATGAATGCAATGTTTAACCATACTGATGCCTTTATTGCTTTACCAGGTGGTCTAGGCACATTAGAGGAGATCTTTCATATTTCCTCTTGGGCCCAACTGTAGATTTACCATAAACTCATAGGTCTGTTAAATGTTAATGGTTATTATGATAAATTGTTGTCTTTTCTTGATCATGCTGTGGAACAGGAATTTCTAACATCTTCTGCACGACAAATCATAATCTCTATTACTACTGCTGAACAATTGATTGACCAACTACAATCTTTCATTCCTGTAAATTGGTCATCTAAGGAAAGCTGTAAAAAGCTTAGATTAGATTTGAATCTTCATTTGTGAATCTTTGTGTCTTTTAGTTTTATTACTATGTTTTGTTGTTTTTTATATTTGTTTTAGTGTGTTTCAGGTTTGTTAGTGTTTGTTATTTAAGGTGATATCTTCTATACTCTATCTTTCTATCTTAGAACATTGAGGACAATGTCTCGTTTTGGTTGGGGGGAGAGGGTAATAGCTAAAAAAAAAAAAACTAATTGTGTTTTCTATTTCATAAAGTATGTGCAAAATTGTTGTAACTATGATGGTAGAGTAAATGAGATCTTTTTATGACTCTTAAGACGCATCTTAGTAACCATTTTTAATAAGGTCTATCATAATACTTCTTGAAATATTCAGGTTTACAAACTCTCGCATTACTATCACTTAATTCTGCTCATATACTTATTTAACATGTATTCTTAAACCTTAATTTACACACACACACTTTAACATATGATTGTGGGTTGCACATTGGATTATTACATTATTTATGTTCTTTTGTTAAAGGTAATAACTAAGGGAAAGGGATAGTATATAATTTGCAAAAAACAAAAAACAAAAAAAAAAGCAAAAACAAAATGATGATAATAAATATGTAGATAAGTTTGGTTTCGTAGCCTCCCTAACCTAAGCAATTAAGCCCGAAGGGGTGTTTTAACACCTAATACCTTAAAGTAAACTGACTTGGGAGCTATTGGCCCAATGCTTGTTACATGGGTTAAGGAGAAAAACTTAAAGGAATCAAACATTGCACTGTCTACGTATTAGTATCTGTGACCCGAGTTACTAAGCTCGTAGGGGTGTCTCAACACCTAACTCCCTAAGACCAACTGGTTTGGGAGTCATTAGCCGAAAGCTCTTTACATGAGTTAAAGATGCATAGTGTTTCAAGTTATATGTATATATATTTAAAAAAAGAAAGAAAAAAAGAAAAAAAAATAATCCCAACCCTAGGAAGTTAACCTAAAACATTAAAATAAAAATTTTATTTTCTTTCAAGAAAAGCCCCATAATTATGTGTTGATATATTAAGCACAAAAGAAAGGTTTATTAATATCTTGTTAAGAGGTATTGAGCAGATATATAAATTTAATAAGAGTTTTTTTATCTAGATAGATTAATGGAAGTTGAATGATGAATACCTTGCTTTGTGGAATTTGCAAATTGTTTTTCTATTTTAACGCTTTGATTACTAGAGACTAGTAAGAAGCTAGTTGGGGGGTATGATTCGTACTTAAAAGTGTATTTTTTATCAAGATTTTATGTCATCATTTTGCACTTGAAGTATCAATAACTCCTTAACTAAAACATGTTTTATAATAATATATCTAATAATATAAGATACCTTTAATTAGTGGTAAATATTCATTTTAAATGCAGTCCTATCACATAAATGAAAGGATTGATTGATGAATTTAAGAACTGAAATTGAAAGGACAAAGAGATGGTCAAACTTAGAAAAGAGATGTCGGTGCAATCCAAACCGGAACACTGTTCGCTAATTGGGTCATATTTGGAGCTGTAGATCTTAAATTTATGTCTACTTTATATGGATGGAAAGGTAAGACATAGGCCTACAACTTTCTGGAGCCCAAGATCTAAAAATACCATTTTCAGGTCCAAATTGGAGCAACAACAAAGAGGTTTGAATCTATCTTACAACCCAAGCACTGTTTAGTGTTTGGCCCATATCTGGAGTTTTGGATGTCCAAATCAGTTGAATTTTTACACAAGAAAGCTGAGACAATTTGCTACAATTTTCATGTTTTCAAGTGGCTCTAATTTTGACGTTATCAATGACGTTTTAGGTAGACAAGAGAAGATAAGGATTGTCACCAAGTCAAGAGTTGGGCACCCACTCATCAATTAGTCATCAAATCAATAGTTCCTAATTTTGGCCTATAAAAGGAGGCATTTGCCATACATTTAGGCATCTTGGTTTCTAGATCAAGATCATGCTCTTGCTTTCTCTCTTTGTATTTTTTGTAATGTTTATGTTTTGCTTTCATTAATATCAAGTTTATGCCTTTCATTTCCTTAGTTAAGTTTTATCTTATTTATGTTCTTATTTTTTTATTTATTTTTCTTTCTTTCATTATGTCTAGCTAAGTTTATTATGTCAAGGTGAAAAGGTTACACTAATGGTGTAAGAATAAGTATAGTGTAAACTTAATATAGACTTTAATGTTTGATACTAACATGTTTTGTATTTGTTATCTTGTTCACTCTTTAATACTTTGATTGTTAAATAACTAATCTTGATTTATGTTATATAACACTTGCTACAACAAATGCTTGGCACTTTCATAGTTCATACTGTATGGTATAACCGACACCTAAGCTATGAAAGGAACTTGATTTGTTGTTAACATAAGTTATAATCATGAATGCTTGACAAGATTTAGAAGTATTAGCATTAATCGAATATGATGGCTAATGTAATCATGTTAATAATCTATAATCTGATTGGAACCTTTTTTGTGTGTGGTTTCCAATTGAATAATAAGAGTTTATACTATACTTGTTTGACATACTATTAGTGGAACCTCTAACCTTGACATTTGTTATTATCATTGTTTAATCCTTACATTAATATTCCATCTCGATGTTCTCATCATCTTCTTATTCTTTATTATTATTATTATTATTATTATTATTATTATTATTATTATTATTAGTACTACTACTACTACTACTACTACTACTACTACTACTACTACTACTATTAATATTATTATTATTGCTACTAATATTATTATTGTTGTTGTTGTTGTTACTATTGTTGTTGTTGTTTATAATTGTTGTTTATAATTTGTACAATTAACCTCACTGTGGTTTGACCCCGGTCTTGCCGGGTTATTTATTACTTCGACACTCCTGCACTTGGGAGAAGACATCAATCTTTTAGTCGTGTCAGTATCTAACTTTGTTTATGTGATAGGCTTGCATTTAAAATGGATATTTACCACAAATTAAAGTTATCTTATATTATTAGATACATTATTATAAAACATGCTTTAGTTAAGGAGTTATTGATACTTCAAGTGCAAAATGATGATATAAAACCTTGATAAAAATGCACTTTTAAGTAGTAATCAATAAAGCAAAACATGGCTAGAAAATTTAAGACTAGGATCCATTCATACTTGGGATCAAATGCAACAACACTTTTTAAAGAATTTTTTCCCTTCTCATAGAACAAACTCTTTCAAAAGACAAATCGCCTCTTTCACTCAAAAACCAGGAGAAACATTTTATCAATGTTGGGATAGGTATCGAGACTTGCTTAATGCTTGCCCTCATTATGGTTTTGAAATATGGAGATTGGTTTCATATTTTTATAAAGATTGGCAAAGATAGGTAAACGGTGAAAATGATGTGCAATGGAACTTTATGGATAAAGACCCTGATTTAGCAATGGAGTACTTAGACATGTTAACTGAAAATGCTCAAAATTGGGACACCGCATGTACTTATGAGGCACTGGATAAAACTCAACCTCATACATCTAGTAAAGATATGTACACCATTAGGGAAGATCATGACCTCCATGCTAAATTTGCATCTTTAGCTAGAAAAGTCGAGGCACTAGAATTGAAAAAGAGTGATTAATTAAAATCTGTTTAAGACATTGCGTGTCAAATCTGTGAAACCAATGAACACTCAACCAATGATTGTACAATGACACAACTAAAAGATTGATGTCTTCTCCCAAGTGCAGGAGTGTCGAAGTAATAAATAACCTTTTCACCTTGACATAATAAACTTAGCTAGACATAATGAAAGAAAACAAAATAAATAAACAAAATAAGAACATAAATAAGATAAAAGTTAACTAAGTAAATGAAAGGCATAAACTTGATATTAATAAAAGCAAAGCATAAACATTACAAAAAATACAAAGAGAGAAAGCAAGAGCATGATCTTGATCTGGAAACCAAGATGCCTAAATGTATGGCAAATGCCTCCTTTTATAGGCCAAAATTGAGAAATATTGATTTGATGACTAATTGATGAGTGGGTGACCAACTCTTGACTTGGTGACAATCCTTATCTTCTCTTGCCTGCCCAAAACATCATTGATAACGTCAAAATTGGAGCCACTTGAAAACATGAAAGTTATAGAAAATTGTCTTAGATTTCTTATGTAAAACATTCAGGTTATTTGGATTTCCAAAACTCCTGATATATGCCAAACACTGAATAGTGCTCGGACTCGAAGATAGATTCAGACTTTTTTGTTGTTGCTACAATTTGGACTTACAAATGGCCTTTTTAAGTCTTAGGCTCCTATGAAAGTTGTAGGTCTATGTCTTACCTTTCCGTCTTTATAAAGTAGACCCAAATCTAAGATCTACAGCTCTAGATATGATATGACCCAATTACCGAACAGTGTTCCGGTTTGGATTGCACTAACATCTCTTTTCTAAGTTTGGCCATCTCTTTGTCCTTTCAATTTCAGTTCTTAAATTCATCAAATCAATCCTTTTATTTATGTGATAGGCCTGCATTTAAAATGAACATTTACCACAAATTAAAGGTATCTTATATTATTAGATATATTATTATAAAACATGCTTTAGTGAAGGAGTTATTGATACTTCAAGTGCAAAATGATGACATAAAACCTTGATAAAAAAATGCACTTTTACGTACTAATCATACCCCCCAACCAACTTATTACTAGTCTCTAGTAATTAAAGCGTTAAAATAGAAAAACAATTTGCAAATTCCACAAAGCAAGGTATTCATCATTCAACTTTCATTAATCTATCCAAATAAACAAACTCTCATTAAATTTATATATCTGCTCAACAACTCTTAACAAGATATTAATAAACCTTTCTTTTATGCTCAATATATCAACATATAATTATGGGCCTTTTCTTGGAAGAAAACAAAATTTTTGTTCTAATGTTTAAGGTTAACTTCCTTAGGTTGGGATTATTATTCTTTTTCTCTTTTTTTTTTTTAAAAATATATATACATATAACTTAAAACACCATGGATGCACCCATGTAATGAGCTTTCAGCATGGTTAAACATTGCATTCATTCGAGCTGACATTGTGGAGACTTGAAGTTCCTCTTCAGTTGTTTTTCCAATGATGTCCCCTTGTGCTAAAGCTTCCAGGATAACCCCCAAAACTTGACTACCTCCTAAAAATGCAGCTATTGACACACCTCCCATTAACCCTAGACTGCCTCCCCCATACACTAAATGAATCTTTCTCTCAGCTAGCACCCGACCAAGATGATTTCTTGATTCTAAAAACTCCTTTTCTTTCCCAGGACTAGATCCACCGAAAACACAAATACTTTTATTTGATGATGTGAGGAACTTACCATTTCTACACACTTCTATATTTGATGAATGTATGGGTTGAGTGGAAATGAAGGGAAGGAAGAGAGGCTTTTATAGATGAGAAATTAAAAGGGCAATCATACCACCTATGTGTAGTCCAGCTGGAGTCTCACACTCTCTCTCTCTCTCTTTTATTTATTTATTTATTTTTGAAAAAAGCATGTGTATGTGACACAACTAAAAGATTGATGTCTTCTCCTAAGAGCAGAAGTGTCAAAGTAATAAATAACCCGGCAAGACTGGGGTCGAACCACAGGGAGGTTAATTGTACAAATTATAAATAACAATAACAACAACAACAATAATAATAGTAATTACAGCAACA
>NW_011500780.1:0-1871 GCF_000495115.2 Populus euphratica | reverse complement strand
CAACAATAGTAACAACAACTGCATCAATAGTATTAGCAGCAATTATAATAATAATAATAATAATAGTAAAGAAAAACAAGAAGAAGAAGGAGATGAGAACTTTGAAATGGAATATTAATGTAACGATTAAACAATGATAATAACAAATGTCAAGGTTAGAGGATCCACTAATGGTATGTCAAACAAGTATAGTATAAACTCTTATTATTCAATTGGAAACCACACACAAAGGAGGTTCCAATCAGATTATAGATTGTTAACATGATTACATTAATCATCTTATTCAATTAATGCTAATACTTGTAAATCTCGTCAAGCATTCATGATTATAACTTATGTTTACAACAAATCAAGTTCCTTTCATAGCTCAGGTGTCGGTTATACCATACAGTATGGGCTATGAAAGTGCCAAGCATTTGTTGTACCAAGTGTTATACAACATAAATCAACATTAGTCATTTAACAAGTATGAAAGAATGAAAGATTGTAGTTGGTCAATCAATTGTTCAGCAGTAGTAGCAGAGATTATGATTTGTCATGCAGAAGATGTTAAAAATTCATGTTCTAGAGCATGATCAAGAAAAGACAACAACTTATCATAATAACCATTAACATTTAACAAACTTATGGGTTTATGGTGAATGTGTAGTTGGGCCCAAGAGGAAATATGAAAGATCTCTTCCAATGAGCCTAGACCACCTGGTAAAGCAATGAAGGCATCAACATGGTTAAACATTGCATTCATTCGAGCTGACACTGTGGAGACCTGAAGTTCCTCTCCAATTGTTTTTTCAATGATGTCCCCTTGTACTAATGCTTTGGGGACGACCCCCAAAACTTGACTACCTCCTAAAAGTGCAGCTATTGACACACCTCCCATTAACCCAAGACTGCCTCCCCTATACACTAAATGAATCTTTCTCTTAGCTAGCACCTGACCAAGATGATTTGCTGATTCTAAAAACTCCTTTTCTTTCCCAGGACTAGATCTACCAAAAACACAAATATTTCTTATATGATGACTTGAGGAACTTGCCATTTCTACACACTTCTGTATTTGTTGAATGTATGGGTTGAGTAGAAATAAAAGGAAGGAAGAGAGGATTTTATAGATGAGAAATTAGAAAGGCAATCATACCACCTATATGTAGGCCAGCTAGAGTCTCACACACTCTCTCTCTCTTTCTCTCTCTTTATTTATTTATTTGTTTTCTTTTGAAAAAAGCATGTGTATGTACAGGTAGTTGTGATTGTGGCTCACATCTTCCCTTGGTTTTACGTTCAAAAATGACTTAAACACCCTCTATGGGTCAGGGATAGGCTTCCCATCCAGTTTTCATAAAAATTGGCAAACAGGGTCTTTTTTAGTCAGATTCCCAAGACTAAGTCGATCATGTTCTTTATGAAAATGGGTTCATAAGTCATGAATTGCACGATGCTTATCTCGACTATGATGAGACTTAAGAGTCAATAGAAGATTATCTAAAGACTCTCTATGTTTTAAAATAAATCCCACCTTTTGACAATTTTCACAGGTTTTGCAGAATGCATGTGATTCCTTGAATATGGTGGGCCAGTAAAATCCACTTTGTAAGATTTTTACAGTCCTTTTTTTTTTACGAGAAATGATCCCCACGTGCCTTAGAGTGACAAAATTTAATGACATTACTTACCTCATTGTCGGGAATGCATCTTTGAAATATTTGATCAGGACAATAATTGAATAAGTAAGGGTCATCCCAATAAAATTTTTGCAAATTTTTGCATGTCGCCCAAAAATTTTCTTTTGTCTTCGGTACTCTAGTGAGCTGGCAAAAATCCTGAAGCAAGAAAATTGATATTTTTAGCAAACCAAGGCATTGAACTAAGAG
>NW_011499973.1:691663-694812 GCF_000495115.2 Populus euphratica | reverse complement strand
ATGGGCTACACGAGCTGAATCAAGTGTTTTCTAGTAAAAAAAAAATGTTTATATGATAGTGTTTTTAAAAAACATTGAAAAATTAGGAACTTGAGTTATTAATTTAAATAAATTTAATAAGCTTGGTCTATTTAATAACATAATTATAAAAAAAAGTCTTAACAATAAAAAAAAATAGCAATGGCTAATTGAAAAAATAATCTATTATCAATATTATAAAAAAATACTTTCTAAATATTCTTAAGAGATTTCAATAATCTTATTTTATATAAAAAAATAAACTTAAATGATAATGGAATAATCTCATAAAAATAAAAATATTTTAAAAAGATATGAAGCTTAATTATTAGAAAATCAAATGCTCAAAGACAAATAAAAAAAAATGATTCGATTAAATATGTCAAATTCACAACTTTGTTGTAAGGTTGAATAAATTTTGAACAAAAAAAATTGAATAAATCAATGAAATGAAAAGCTAAACTAAAAAAAAAATTGATTAAAAAAAGCTCGAGTCAACCTAAATTATAACTAACTCACAACTTGAGATATAAGATTAAGATAAACTCATGAAAAGAAAAGCTGTAAAAATCACGAAGTTGAAGACCCAATAGCTTATTTCTAATTATGAAATTGAAGAAAAAACATTCTTTTTAAAAAAAGAACCTAAAAAATCAAAGTCAAATCGGGTTAATTTTCAAAACCTGCAACTCAAGTCATAAGAAAAAGTTTTCCTATAAAAGACAATTGAAAAAAAAATCATGATATAAAATCCTCATTCATCCAATTTTTTAAAAAAAAAACAATAAAAAGAATGAGGATCATCTTTAATATAAAATTTAAATGAAATAAAACAAAACAATGAGGGATAAAATTAAAAAAATAAAATAAATCAAGGAAGTGATAAAAAAAAATAGCAATCAGAAGAATGATAATCAAATCTAATATAATAATTAAACAAAATAAAATAATATAGGATAAAATTCAAAATAACATAAATCAAGAAAAAAGATAAGAAAACAAAAAAGTACCAGTCAAAAGAATAGGAACCAAATAAATTGAAACTTTGGAGGAAGAAATTGAAAAACTATTTTAATTTTATAAATTATTTCAAATAAAAAAATTATAATAAAAATAATAGGGATCAAAGTTGAAAAAATAAATTAAAGGGTTGCTTTAAAAAATTGGAGGGGCTAGTATGAAAATCAAGGGGGAGATGAAAGAAGGAAAAAGATAAAAGAAAAGATCATCAGCGCTAAACTAGAGGTCGCCGCCTAGAGATGGGTGAGTTGTTAAGATAATTTGAATTTTGCCTTGGAAGCCATTATAAATTTGTCATAAGATGTCTCATGCATCGCCCGAATAGCATGATCGTCTCCATGCGTCAACCACTTTTTTTTTTCAAATAATATATATATATATATATAAAGATAGAAAATTTCTCCTTTTTCAACTTGATTATGAAAAAAAAATCAACTTAAAAATCCAAAAAAACTAGCTTAATAAATTTGTTTATGTCAAAAGTAAGTATATAAATTAGATCAAAAACTTTTATATGGCTGGGAAGCCAGCAAGTTCATATACATTATTCAACTTTTACCTTCTTTTCATGGCTTAGATTTAAAAAATCCATACTTGCATTTAAGGGAATTTGAGGAGGTCTGCAACACATATAATGACTCAAATTATAGCATGAACACCATCAGATTAAAGCTTTTTTCTTTTTCATTAAAAAATAAAGCTAAAACATGGCTATAAAATTTGAGACCAAGATCCATTCGTGCTTGGGATGAAATGCAACAACACTTTTTAAAGAAGTTTTTCCCATCTCACAGAATGAATTCTTTCAAAAGACAAACCACCACTTTCACTCAAAAACCAGGAGAAACATTTTATCAATGTTGGGATAGGTATCGAGACTTACTTAATACTTGCCCTTATCACGGTTTTGAAATATGGAGATTGGTTTCATATTTTTATGAAGGGTTAACACCTAGAGATAGGCAAATAGTTGAATTGATGTGCAATGGAACTTTTAAAGATAAAGACCCTGATGAAACAATGGAGTACTTAGACTTGTTAGCTAAAAATGCTCAAAATTAGGACACCGCGGGTACTTATGAGGCACCGGGTAAAACTCAATCTCATACATCTAGTGGAGGTATATACAACTTTAGGGAAGATCATGACCTCCAAGCTAAGTTTGCATCTTTAGCTAGAAAAGTTAAGGCACTAGAATTGAAAAAGAGTGGTTAATTAAAATCTGTTAAAAACATTGTGTATCAAATATGTGAAACAAATGAACACTTAACCAATAATTATCCAACCTTGCCTTCTTTTAAGGAATGTCTCCATGAACAAGCCCATGCTTTAAATAGTTTCCAAAGGGCCAACCACAACTCATACTCACAAACATACAACCCTCGTTGGAGAAATCACCTAAATTTCAGTGGGAAGAGTGATATTACCAATGCACAAACTTTACAACTACCATTTCAAGCACACCATAATTTCTAAAATTCTCATAGATATGCACCTCCTTATGCTCTACCTCCTATAATAAATGTTGAGGAAACTTTGTATGTATTTATTGAAAAGCAAGAGACAATCAACACTCAACACTCAACTTGCTCAAAACATAACGGAATTTAAAGATACTCTTGCAAAATTTACATCTGCTCTTAGTTTTCAAATGAAAGGTAAGTTTCCATCTCAACCACAGCAAAATCGCAAGGGCCAATACAATGCAAATGCAAGTAGTCTTGGAAGTCAACACATGGATCAAGTCAAATCAGTCATCACTCTTTGTAGTGGTGAGGTTATTTAAAAACCAATTCTTGAACCTTGTGAGAAAGATGATGAGTCAATCTCTAAGGGTAACGAAGGGGTTGAATCTGAATATTGCAAGGAAAAGACTAATTCCCCACCAGTATTTCTATTTTCTCATGCAATGACCAATCAGGAAGAAATCAAAGATAAGAAAGGCACTGAAAATGTTGATGCAGATCTTTTATCAAAAGTGACAACAAATTCGACACCCGACATCACACCAATCGATGATTACTTTCCTGATGAATCTCTATTTTCTCTTAGTTCAATGCTTTGGTTTGCTAAAAATATCAATTTTCTTGCTTCAGGATTTTTACTAGCTC
>NW_011499973.1:663872-687579 GCF_000495115.2 Populus euphratica | reverse complement strand
TAGTAGTAGTAGTAGTAGTAGTAGTAGTAGTAGTAGTAGTAGTAGTAGTAGTAGTAGTAGTAGTAGTAGTAGTAGTAGTAGTAGTAGTAGTAGTAGTAGTAGTAGTAGTAGTAGTAGTAGTAGTAGTAGTAGTAGTAGTAGTAGTAGTACTAATAATAATAATAATAATAATAATAATAATAATAATAATAAAGAAAAAGAAGGAGAAGAAGAAGAAGAAGATGAGAACTTTGAGATGGAATATTAATGTAACGATTAAACAATGATAATAACAAATGTCAAGGTTAGAGGTTCCACTAATGGTATATCAAACAAGTATAGTATAAACTCTTATTATTGAATTGGAAACCACACACAAAGGAGGTTCCAATCAGATTATATATTGTTAACATGATTACATTAGTCATCTTATTCAATTAATGCTAATACTTGTAAATCTCGTCAAGCATTCATGATTATAACTTATGTTAACAATAAATCAAGTTCCTTTCATAGCTCAGGTGTCGGTTATACCATACATTATGGGCTATGAAAGTGCCAAGCATTTGTTGTACCAAGTGTTATACAACATAAATCAAGATTAGTCATTTAACAAGCAAAGTATTAAAGAGTGAACAAGATAACAAATATAAAACATGTTAGTATCAAACATTAAAGTCCATATTAAGTTTACATTATACTTATTCTTACACCATTAGTGTAACCTTTTCACCTTGACATAATTAACTTAGCTAGACATAATGAAAGAAAGCAAAATAGATAAACAAAATAAGAACATAAAAGTTAACTAAGTAAAGGAAAGGAAATGAAAGGCATAAACTTAATATTAATGAAAACAAAGCATAAAAAATACAAAGAGAGAAAGGAAGAGCATGATCTTGATCTGGAAACCAAGATGCCTAAATGCATGGCAAATGCCTCCTTTTATAGGCCAAAATTAGGAACTATTGATTTGATGACTAATTGATAAGTGGGTGGCCAACTTTTGACTTGGTGGCAATCCTTATCTTCTCTTGTCTGCCCAAAACGTCATTGATAACGTCAAAATTGGAGCCAGTTGCAAACATGAAAGTTGTAGGCAATTGTCTCAGCTTTCTTGTGTAAAACATTCAGCTCATTTGGACTTCTAGAACTCCAGATATGGCCAAAATACCGAACAGTGCTCGGGCTGGAAGACAGATTCGGGCTTCTTTGTTGTTGCTACAATTTGGACTTGATAATGGCCTTTTTAGATCTTGGGCTCCATATGAAAGTTGTAGGCCTATCTCTTACCTTTCCATCCATATAAATTGGACCTAAATCTGAGATCTATAGCTCCCGATATGACCCAATTACCGAATAGTGTGCCGGTTTGGATTGCACCGACATCTCTTCTCTAAGTTTGACCATCTCTTTATCCAGGCAATTTAAGTTCTTCAAGTCATCAATCAATCCTTTCATTTATGTGATAGACCTGCATTAAAAATAGACATTTACCACAAATTATAGGTATCTTATATTATTAGATTCATTTTCATTAGGAAAATTATCAAAGTAAGCTTTCAAACGATGTCTATTTTCCTTAAAATCATTGTCATTCATTGAATTCTCAATATCACAGGCCCCATAAGGATTGGTCCATCTTAATCTTAGCTCTTTAGGGAGTGCTTAGAGTTGAGAATCATAAAACAAAACTTTTTGACTACTGTCAATTTTTTGACAATTTTCACAAGTTTTCCAGAATGCATGTGTGTCCTTGAACATGGTGGGCCAATAAAATCCATTTTGAAAGATTTTTGCAGCAGTCTTTTTTGACGAGAAATAACTTCCACATGCTTTAGAATGACAAAGTTTAATGACACTACTTACCTTATTGTCGGGAATGAATCTTTGAAATATTTGATCAGGATAATATTTGAATAAGTTAGGGTCATCACAATAAAAGCTCTTCACTTCGTTCAAAAACTTTTCTTTGTCTTGGGTACTCCAATCAGCTGGCAAATCTCCTAAAGCAAGAAAATTAATATTTTTATCATACGAAGGCATTGAACTAAGAGAAAGTAAGGATTCGTTAGGAAAGTAATCATCAATTGGTGTGATGCCAGATGTCGAATCTGTTGTCACTGTTGACAAAAGATTCGCATCAATATTTTCTGTGCGTGTTTCATCCATGATTTCTTCCTCAGAATAAATCATTTGCAAATCTTCAGTTTCATCCAATTCATTTTTACTTAAAGTAGATTCAAGTTGATCATAAACTAATTCCTCAATATGATCTACTTCTTGTAAATCATTATCATCTCCAGGTTGCTTGCAAATGTTGAAAATATTCATTTCCAATGTCATGTTTCCAAATGATAGCTTCATCAGTCCATTCCTACAATTAATCAATGCGTTAGAGGTTGCAAGAAACGGACGTCCTAAAATAACAGGAAATGAATTACACGCTTCAACAGGTTCTGTGTCCAAGACAATAAAATCCACAGGATAAATGAATTTATCGACTTGTACTAACACGTCTTTAATTATTCCTCTCGGCACTTGCATTTGCATTGTATTGCCCCTTGGGATTTTGTTGCGGTTGAGATGGAAACTTACCTTTCTCTTGGAAACTAAGAGCAGATGTTAATTTAGCAAGAGTATCTTTAGGAGTAGTTGTTCAATAGATATGCAAGGCTAAGCTCTTTTCTTGGTTGCAAGGACGCAGAAACTTTCAGATTTCAAGAACTGTGAGATTTATTCTTCATTTATTTTCAGTTTGTATTATGAATGGGTATGATTGTTTTCCTATGCATGTTTTCTATGATTGTTGTTGATAATTGCTAGAGCGGACTCTAACTTATTATTGTGAACAATCTATTGCTAAGTTTGATATTAGAACCGGAGTTAGGGTATATAAACTTGTGAAGCAACTAAGCTTGATAATTGTGGCGGAACTACGTTATTAAACTTAGGGAAAACATTCGATCAAAGCAACACAAGCAGACAACTTGGTTGTTAAGATTAATGAATTTATCTAGATCTTAAGGCTGCCATTAGATTAAATCATTAGTGCGGACACTGTGATTATTTGTTGGTTAGGGCTAGTTATACGGCGGATCCGTTAATTAACCAAAGTTAAGAAAAGATAAAAATTCAAAATATAAACTGGAGTTTCGTTTTAAGGATCAGTTCTGATTTCTGTAGGTGGATGTGTGCTTGTGACCAAGGTTTGTTTTCTTGATAAATTTCAGTTTTAATTGATCGTGTTCACTACTTTAATTTCTTCCATATTTTAGATTATCACAAATCAAAACCCCCCAATTGCATAACGTATAGCATAAAAATCTGAACTAAATCTTCCTTGTGGGATCGATCCCTTGCTTGCTCTATACTATCTAGTGTGATTTAAGTGTAAGGGTAATTAATTTGTGCGACCGCGACATAGCAACAAATTTTGGCGCCGTTGCCGGGGAAGTAATTTTAGTTAATTCTTGTGCTTGTACTGTTATTTTTATTTGCTGTGATTATTATTTATTATTATTCAGAAAAAAAAAATGCTTGCGGCGGTACTGTTCACTTGCCGCAACGGTACTGTTCAAAACAGAATTTTTTGTGGAATTAGGGTTCGAACTTTTGTTTCCTGAAGGGAAATGATGTTTGGAACAAGACTAGTGGCAAACCACTAACCCTACCATTTCGAGGCCAAATTCCACTGTTTTCTAAGGTTTTTAGGCAGTTTTAGTTTCTTAGCATTGGATTTTCATATAATTTGCATTATTTTTCGTCTCTTGTGTGGTTTCTTTCTTTTGAATTTTCTTAGCAATTGATGTCTGTGACCCGTTCTACTAATCAAATTCAAGTGTAGGTTGATTTTGAAATAGAAAGCACTTTACGTAGATAAAGAAAGGAAGCTCACCTCAACACCATGGCTATTGCACGACAACAAACACTCAAGGAGCTTGCTGCTCCTAACGTGAAAAATCAACCACTGTGCATAAATATTGATAATAATGTAAACTTTGAACTCAAATCTGGTTTTGTACATTTGCTACCAACATTTAATGGTCTTGCAGGAGAAGATCCGCGTTAAGTTGCCAACATAAGGAAAGAAATATGTGGGATTCGGCAATCTCATGGAGAGACACTCTCCGAGTATTGGGAAAGATTTGAGCAACTATGCATTCAATGCCCTCATCATCAAATACCCGATCAGCTGCTCATTCAATATTTCTATGAAAGATTGATGCCTACTGACCGTAGTATCATTGATGCTGCAAGTGGAGGTGCATTGGTGGATAAGACGCAAGTGGAGGCGCATTGGTGGATAAGACACCCGAGGCTGCATGCCAATTGATCTCAAACATGGCAGCCAACTCAAAACAGTTTGGCACTCGTGGAGACTTCTCCAACAAACGAGTAAATGAGGTAAGTATTTCTAACATTGAGAATAAAGTTAATGATCTTACTTCTCTTGTGCGTTCTTTGGCTTGTGGAGATGTGCAACAGGTGAAAGTTTGTAGCATATGCTCCTTACAAGGACATACTTCAGATATGTGCCCAACAATGCAAGAAGATTATATTGAACAAGCTCATGCAATTGATGGAGCATTCAACGGACAGCCCCAGCGTAAATATGATCCCTTTTCCAACACGTACAATCCCGGATGGAGAGATCATCCCAACTTACGCTATGGCAACCCATCCCAACAAGGCAATCAAGGCCGACAATTCCATCCCCATGGATTTCAGCCCCAACAGAATTATCAAGCAAGACAACCCCCTCCATTCACAAACTCCAATGTTACGGGGTCGGCATCCAATGATGATCTTCGTGAGATGATGAAAACTTTAGCTTCTAATACTGTTCCCTTGCAACAAAATGTCATGTCTTTTCAACAGGAAACAAGGTCAAGTATTCATAACTTGGAGAAACAAATGGGGCAAGTAGCTTTGAGTGCAGGGAAATTGGAGGCACAAATGAATGGAAAATTGCCCTCCTAAGCATTGAATCCAAAAGAGAATGTTAGTGCGATCATGTTGCGAAGTGGGAAAGAACTTGAAGAGAAAAGGTTGAAAGAGATTGAGATGGAGGAAGAACAAGAGATAGAAACTGAATTGAATACAAAGAAGAAACATCCTTCTCCTTTCCAAACTGAAACAACGACCAACACTCCAAAGGTAACTCCTCACTCAATGAATTCTAGTTTTAAAGCAATTCCACCCTTTCCTGTGAGTTCTTCTAGGTCAAAGAAAGAGGACAAAGAAAAATAAATTTTAGAGGTTTTCAAGAAAGTAGAACTCAACATTCCTTTGCTTGATGCTATCAAGCAAATTTCCAAGTATGCCAAATTTTTGAAGGAGTTGTGTACTACCAAGAGAGCTTTCAAATTGAAATGTCATGAAATGGTAAGTATGGGTGAAGTTGTGTCTGCTGTTGTTCAAAAGAATATGCCTTTGAAGAAAAAGGACCCAGGTGCGTTTACTATCCCATGTGTTATTGGTAATGCTAGTTTCAAGAGAGCTTTATGTGATTTAGGTGCATCCATTAGTGTTATGCCCAAACATGTTTATGATTCTCTTAGTCTTGAGCCTTTGCATAAAACTAGCATTGTAATACAACTTGCGGATCGTAGTTTGGTTTACCCACTTGGTGTGATAGAAGATGTCCTAGTCAAGATTGATAGTTTGGTTATTCAATGTGATTTTTATATTCTTGATATGGAACATGATTCTTATGATTTATCAACCAGCACTCCTATATTGTTTAGGAGACCATTCTTGAAAACTGTCAATACAAAGATTGATTGTGGTAAGGATACTTTGTCTATGGAGGTAGGAGATGAAAAGATTGAATTTAATTTTCATGATGCAATGACATATTCTTATAACAATGTTTATTCTATCACATGTTATGACCAAGTTGATAAGTGTATGCAGCAGGTTTGTGATTTTGATAGCGAAGATGGATTAAGCATAACTTTGAGCTATGGCTATGATTTTACCAAGATAGAAGAGATGGAGAGGCATATATGTGTTCCCCAAAATGTGCATGAATCAGCATTGGCTTTACAAGCTTCGCAAATTATCCTTCATGATGCAGGAGTCATTCCCCCCATCACGGACAATGAATGGGTGGCGTCTATCCTTTTGGTACCCAAAAGGACTGCCACCACGTTGAGAGAAAAACAAAATGATGCTTATAAGAATGCAAGGATTTACAAAGAAAAGACTAAGAATCTTTATGACAGAATGCTTACAAGAAAGGAATTTCATGTTGGAGACAAAATCCTTCTTTATCATTCGCGTTTAAAACTTTTTCCTGGAAAATTGCGCTCTCGTTGGATTGGACCTTTTGTTGTTTCTAATATTTTTCCTTATGGTGCAGTTGAAATTACAAGTTTAGAAACCAACAAAGTACTCAAGGTCAATGGACATCGTTTGAACCCTTTCTATGGAGGTTGGACGGCAGAACTCATCGCTTCTATAGAGTTAGCTGAACCAATCTATGAAGAATGAGCATGCCACATGTCAAGCCAATGACATAAAACAAAAGCGCTTACCGGGAGGCAACCCAGCACAAAAAAAAAAAAAAAGCACTTACTAGGAGGCAACCCAACACAAACTAAAAAAAAATCAGATTTGCTTTCTTTTTCCTTATCTTTTATCTTTTCGCATTTTAATTTATTTTATGTCATTCTCTTATATTCCTTTGCTTTTATTTCAACATTGAGGACAATGTTGTGTTTTAAGTGTGGGGGTATTTATTGGAAGAATTTTGGTTTTCTTATTTTAGTTTTCTTTGTTGTTCTTTAAAAAAAAAAATTGTGTTTGATCTTTTTAACTCCCATTAATTTTTGAGCATATGAGTATTATTTTTGATCTTTTTAACTCCCATTGGTTTTTGAGAATATGAGTATTATGTATGAGAATTAATTGAGTTAGATGAAGATATAAATCAAATGAAGGAGTATGCATGCAAATTTTAAGGTTTAATTGATTTAAGGATTGACTTTGAGAATATGCCATGTTGATTTTATAGTGTTATACCACTACAAGTTTTTGAGCCTTCAACATTGTATTCTTTGAGTGTGCATTCTTTCAATGATATGTATCTCTAGAACTTGCTTCATATCTTATTGAGATTATATTCCATTACAAATATACATGAAGATGATAAAGGCATTAGGAATTTCAATCACTTGAACCAAAAAGCCAACCTAAAGCATATTATCCTTAGTGAGCCCCTTTTGAGCTTATTTATCTTTTCTTTATCCATGTATAAGCCTTAACTTTATATATGTTTTCCTTTTCCCCTGGCCAAGGATTAGTAGAGCATATACTTGTGATATTTCATGGAATTATGGTTGGAAATTATGTGAAAAGACAGAAGAAGTGATGCTTGATGAAAAGATGGGCAAAATTACAAAAAAACAAAAAAAAAAAGAAGAAGAAAAAATGTTCCTTTATGTTCTTAAGATTTTATGCTTAAAAACAAAAGCAGTTAAGCATTGGTGATTAAAGATGAAAAATTTATGAGCTTTGATGGAATATCTTGTTTGAAATATCATTTTTCGGAATGCTCTACTTTCATTGATTTGAACCTTTTCTTTTACTCTCTTTTACCTCACCTTAACCTTAGCCCAATTACAACCGGAAAATAAGACCTTTTGATTCATGCATTGTTTGTAATATATTAATAATGGAGATGAGATTGAAAAGCAAGCTTATGGTAGAACATACTCTTTGATTGAATTTGAGAGATTTAGACACATAAACCCTAAACACATGAGTGTTGGAGTGTATATCAATGAGAGGACCTATCACTTTGGCATGACATAGATTTCATTTAAATACCGATGATTGATTGAATTTTGAAGTTTGCATGTAAACAAATTCATAAAAATTTATTTATTTTATTCTTTTTTATTATATTCTTATTTATAATGCCTGTACTCTTGGACATTGATGGGAGATTAAGAGATTGATCATGGTTATTTTCAATTTAATTTTATTTATCCTTTCTCGAGGACAAGAAAGAGCTAAGTATGAGGGTATTTGATGTAACCATATTATTCGATTGTTTCACCCACATTTACCTAATGTTTTGTCCATGTTTTATATGTAAAATGCCTTGATATTCTTTGTTTTATGTTTTGAAGGCACTTTTGGATGAAAAATGCAAAAAGGAGTAAATTGGAGATAATTGGCAGATTTGATGTTCAGTCGATGTTTTGTGCAGAGCGTGATTTCTAGAGATCAAAATGAAGTGATTCCAGTGGCTCTAAAAAGCTAACATCCATACCTTTCTGGAAATGTAATGCAAGAAAAATACAAAGAGGAAGATCATGGAAATCACATCCTTCAAAGTCAAATCTCGTATTCTGCCACTGTTGACCTTTGTCCATTAAAAATTCCATATATGGAGCTATAGAAGTCCAATTGATGCAAACTCAATTTTGTTGGATTCCTGACTCAAAGGTCTAGAAACGCTCCAATTTGCAGCCAAAAACGATGTCAGATGAGGGCGATATGATGTTTCAAATATGACAACTGAATTCTGCCAGCAATCAGGTTTCGTGAAGAAATGAGTCCAAATTATGTTTCGAAGCTTCTAAACTATCATCCAAGTTATAATTTCAGCAATTTAGCCCCTCTAGTAAATCAATCTAGAAGGTCAAGAAAAGTAGCCACCAACCTCAATCCACCAACCTCAAATCACCAACCACAAACCAGCTGCAAGTTGGAATGCTGCCATTGTCAAAGAAGGAGGCTACAATGGTGGGTTGTTTGTGGTGACTACTAATGTCAAAGTTTGGCATGTTTGGCAGCCACCATTATTGATAAAGAAGCAAGAGGAGCTGCCATTGAAGCCTATATATAGATACCAAGAGAGCCAAGAAAGAAGAAGAGGGAGTGCAATAGAATCAAAGAAAGGTGGTAGCAACTAGAAGTGAAGAAACACAAACTCTCCTCTCTACATACTAGAAATAATGCTTTCTTTTATCTTTAGGAGTAGTTGTTCAATAGATATGCAAGGCTAAGCTCTTTTCTTGGTTGCAAGGACGCAAAAACTTTCAGATTTCAAGAACTGTGAGATTTATTCTTCATTTATTTTCAGTTTGTATTATGAATGAGTATGATTGTTTTCCTATGCATGTTTTCTATGATTGTTGTTGATAATTGCTAGAGCGGACTCTAAGTTATTATTGTGAACAATCTATTGCTAAGTTTGATATCAGAACCGGAGTTAGGGTATATAAACTTATGAAGCAACTAAGCTTGATAATTGTGGCGGAACTACGTTATTAAACTTAGGGAAAACATTCGATCAAAGCAACACAAGCAGACAACTTGGTTGTTAAGATTAATGAATTTATCTAGATCTTAAGGCTGCCATTAGATTAAATCATTAGTGTGGACACTGTGATTATTTGTTGGTTAGGGCTTGTTATACGGCGAATCCGTTAATTAACCAAAGTTAAGAAAAGATAAAAATTCAGAATATAAACTGGAGTTTCGTTTTAAGGATCAGTTCTGATTTCTATAGGTGGATGTGTGCTTGTGACCAAGGTTTGTTTTCTTGATAAATTTCAGTTTTAATTGATCGTGTTCACTAGTTTAATTTCTTCCATATTTTAGATTATCACAAATCAAAACCCCCCAATTGCATAACGTATAGCATAAAAATCTGAACTAAATCTTCGTCGTGGGATGGATCCCTTGCTTGCTCTATACTATCTTGTGTGATTTAAGTGTAAGGGTAATTAATTTGTGTGACCGCGACATCGCAACAGAACCATCAAAGACTTGAGAATATAAATCTAGAACCTATTGTGTGAATCGAAGTCTAATATGAATCCTAAACCTAAATGAGACTTCTTCTAAGGGAGCTTTCCAATTACCACATGTGTTTTTCCCTCGAAGTTGGGGTTTATATCGCCTGCTTCCAAGATGAGTCATAGGCCTACCCTTTATAGTTGGATTCCTTCAAAACTTATTATCTTGGTCTTATTGGTCAGACTTAGTAAAAACACAAATTTGTTTATTTTAAGACCCAATTTGTTTGTTGGCGCCCCGTCTTAAACCTTCATGAATGGAGTGATAGGAAGATTTGATCATTAAATGTTGATTTTTCTCCTAATAGTAGTATCTTATCACTCTTGTCCGAGTAATGTTTATCCTAAGTGCCTAACCATTTTTTAGCCTTTAAATGTTTATCCTTTTTTATTTAAATTTATATTCAATAAAAGTATTTTTTAATGTTATATAGTTAAATGAAAGATAGATTTTTTAAAAATTTATTAATTCCAAGCAATTCCATGACTCAAGTTGAAATAACCTATAATTTCTAATGTAAAAAAAAGAAGCTTTGATGACCTAGCATGTGTGATTCTAGGGGTAGATCGAATGAATCTTTAGGAAAAGGGATCACTGAGTCAATACATTCTTGAATTTCAAACCCATCCATGATATTTCACTACATTACATATATAGTTTTAACTAAAATAAAACACCAAGCCTCGTTTAATGAGGCACTATCTTTATATAAGATTTTTAAGTGTTCTCCTTTTTTATTTTACTTTCATAATAATTTTTCTTTCCACCTTTAAGGTACAATTACTATTAAAAAAAAGGTATAAGCTATTTGTTTCACAGGTTTTTGATCAAGGAATGCTCCAATATATGAATTTAACTTCTTTTGTTTTATTTTTTTTTATATTAGGGTTTGATCAAATCATTATAATAGGCTAGGTAAGATTGTCTAAAGGGTTTGTTGTGAGTAGGAGAGTGACATGAGGTTTTTGCTTAGAATCCCATAATATAGTGAAAAGATGGGTGATGTGGCAATGAAGGCTAATGACTTCGTTACTAATAGTAGGAGTTGACACGACTAAAAGATTGATGTCTTCTCCCAAGTGCAGGAGTGTCAAAGCAATAAATAACTCAGCAAGACCGGGGTCGAACCACAAGGAGGTTAATTGTACAAATTATAAATAACAATAATACAACAATAATAACAATAACAATAACAATAACAATAATAGTAATAACAACAACAACAACAATAACAACAATAATAATAATAATACTAATAATAGTAGTAGTAGTAGTAGTAGTAATAATACTAATAATAATAATAATAATAACAATAAAGAAGAAGAAGAAAAAGAAGATGAGAACTTCGAGATGGAATATCAACGTAAAGATTTAACAACGATAACAATAAATGTCAAGGTTAGAGGATCCACTAATGGTATGTCAAACAAGTATAGTATAAACCCTTATTGTTCAATTAGAAACCACACACAAAGGAGGTTCCAATCAGATTATAGATTGTTAACATGATTACATTAGTCATCTTGTTCAATTAATGCTAATACTTGTAAATCTCGTCAAGCATTCATGATTATAACTTATGTTAACAACAAATCAAGTTCCTTTCATAGCTCCGGTGTCGGTTATACCATACAGTATGGGCTATGAAAGTGCCAAGCATTTGTTGTACCAAGTGTTATACAACATAAATCAAGATTAGTCATTTAACAAGCAGAGTATTAAAGAGTGAACAAGATAACAAATACAAAACATGTTAGTATCAAGCATTAAAGTCCATATTAAGTTTACACTATACTTATTCTTACACCATTAGTGTAGCCTTTTCACCTTGACATAATAAACTTAGCTAGACATAATGAAAGAAAGAAAAATAAATAAACAAAACAAGAGCATAAATAAGATAAAAGTTAACTAAGAAAATGAAAGGAAATGAAAGACATAAACTTGATATTAATGAAAACAAAGCATAAGCAATAAAAAAAATATAAAGAGAGAAAGGAAGAGCATGATCTTGATCTGGAAACCAAGATGTCTAAATGCATGGCAACTGCCTCCTTTTATAGGCCAAAATTGGGAACTATTGATTTGATGACTAATTGATGAGTGGGTGGCCAACTCTTGACTTGGTGACAATCCTTATCTTCTCTTGTCTGCCCAAAACGTCATTGATAACGTCAAAAATGGAGCCAGTTGCAAACATGAAAGTTGTAGGCAATTGTCTCAGCTTTCTTGTGTAAAAAATTCAGCTCATTTGGACTTCTAGAACTCCAGATATGGCCAAAATACCGAACAGTGCTCGGGCTGGAAGACAGATTCGGGCTTCTTTGTTGTTGCTACAATTTGGACTTGATAATGGCCTTTTTAGATCTTGGGCTCCATATGAAAGTTGTAGGCCTATGTCTTACCTTTCCATCCATATAAATTGGACCTAAATCTGAGATATATAGCTCTAGATATGACCCAATTACCGAACAGTGTTCCGGTTTGGATTGCACCGACATCTCTTTTCTAAGTTTGGCCATCAGCATCTTTTTTTCTAAGTTTGGCCATCTCTTTGCCTTTGCAATTTAAGTTCTTAAAGTCATCAATTAATCCTTTCATTTATGTGATAGGCCTGCATTTCAAATGAACATTTATCACAAATTAAAGGTATCTTATATTATTAGATATATTATTATAAAACATGCTTTAGTTAAGGAGTTATTGATACTTCAAGTGCAAAATGATGATATAAAACGATGATAAAAATACACTTTTAAGTACTAATCAGCATTCTAGTTCGTTTTTTCATTTTATAAGCTCAAATCTATCAAAAAAAGGCAGCCACAAATTATATTTAAACATGAAACTTTCATCCTGAGTCTTGGTTGACTAAGTGGGTTACTTTAGTAAGATTGTCATAAAAAATAAAATATAATCGTGTCATAAGCACACATGAATCATGTAAAGGGGGGGAAGGGGTACATATCTATATTAGGAATAAATCTCATCTAATTTGAAGGTTTAGAACTCCTTATTCAATTGTTGGAAGATTGCCCCCCACTTAGCCTATATTTGTTAACGCAAGAGGGGCTAACTGGGGACAAGATGTTGTCAACATCATTGAAGAAAAGAAAATAAGATGTAAATGTTTGATATAAGTAATCAATCATTATAAAGGAGATGTTTCTTTGTTGAGCGGGGTTGGTTTGAACCTCAAAATTAGTTGGAGGTGCCATGTTTATTTGCTTGAAACTAGCATCTCGACCAACCTTTTTAGTTGAAGAAGAAGATACAAGGACTAAACAACAAGTCATCCATTCTCTTAATTAAAAACAAGTGACATGTCGTATATTTGAACCCTACAAATTAGCATTTGTAATTTGGATTTTGAGAAATTGCAATGTAGTCTCTATCTTTTCAATTTCAACATCTACACTTTTCATTGACCTTGAAACTTAATTTTTGCAATTGCACCTCTAGAAACCTTGATTTAAATACTTTAATATGAGTTTATTTTTAAAAATTAGTATTTGGTTGACAAACTATAAAATTTGACCCCTATCAACTTTCAATTGGTGGAATTACCCAAAGATAGAATCTACCATATAAACACCAGCAGCCATCCTGAATGATGATGAATCTATTCATGGAAGTGCAAAACCATATAGAAGAGAATCTGGAATTTGTGAAAAATAAAGGAGACTAGATTGCAAGAGTTATCAAAGACTCTGTTGTTTCTCTCTTCCCAAATGAACTAGATAAGAATGCCAAGGGAAACTCTTCGCATTATGCTATCAATATTGTTCCTGCTTGTAAGAAGACCATGAATTGCACTATTAATGGTTGATGTTCTTATGTGTAGATGAAGCCAAGACTTTATCATCCTCCAAAGAAGAAAGGCCCAACTAAAAAATAGATGATTGTGGGACTCTTCATCAACTTAATAGAATACACATAAAGGGTCAATTTGCAGAAATAGAAGCTTTTCACGGGTGTGAAGCTTGCCTAAAACTACCAGCCACAAAATAAAGTTATATCTTGGAGTAGACCAAGATTCCCAAACCACTTTAACCCAAGGAACAGGGTCACATTTGAAACTCAAGAAGTCATAGGATTGAGTAGTGAAAGAAAGCTCACCACCACTCCAAGTAGACATTAAAGCAATAGCTTGATGGTGGCTACCATAGGCTGTAACAAACTGGTCCTTGAGAGAGACAATAGACTTCTATATGGGCGAAGAAGTTTGCTGAGGTAGAGCATCCCAAATAACATAATTACCCTTAGAATATTTTTTTTATTCTAAGGGTAATTTTGTTATTTTATTGTGCTTAAAAAAAGGAAAAGAAAAGGAAGCCCTCAGATGCTAGTTTAATATTATTTGCTAAGAAATTAGGAAAAGACCAATTTGTCCTAATTAATTTGGTAATGACCAATGCGTCATGTTAAAAAGACAATATTACTCTTATCATCAAAGCTATTGGTTTTTGTTTAGAATGACAGAAACATAAAAAACATCGTTTCAATTCATAACATTTTATGTCTTGTTCTACAATGAATTATTAACCTCTTTTATTTATTTATTTATTTATTTTAATATTAGAAAAATTGCAATTCTCCACAAGCATTAAACAATTCTTAACCATTGACTAGATAGTAACGTATGATGAATATTATCTTTTCTCCTAGTGGAAGTGCCAAAACAGTACAGGTTGAAGTTATGTAAATATTTTGTAAAGAACTATGGAAGGAATATTGACAAAAAAGACTTACTAGGATGATCATATCTCACAACTCTTCCTCGAATGACCATTATGCATAGAAAGAACCTATCATTTAAAGAGGGTTCTATTCACACCATAAAGGGTAATTCTTATTCTTATCAATACAATTCTATTTTTTTAATGCTTGACAATAATATAACAATACAAAAAATTAATTTGAGAAAACATATGAAGAGAATTAGCTTGAGAAAAGGTACGAAGAGAATTAACTTGAGAGAAAGTGAATAGAACTATAATCTTATAGTTGTTGTTTTGTATTCTTTTCAGTAATAAATATGTACACGTGTATTACATATAACTCTAGTGGGCTTTGTATATTGAATCAATATGTCCATCATGACAATGAAGAATGCCATAATTATGAAAAAAGGTGTGAAGTTTTGGAATACCACTAGTGTGCAAGCTTTTAATATGAGTATGAAATTGGTTCTGAACAAGTTTTTGAAACTAAATAAAATTATCATAAACTTTTAACTTAATACTTGTTTGTAAAAATAAATGAGTTTAGTAAAATGGTCTATACAATAATGATACTCTTCAACCCATGAGGAAAGGATCCAAACATCATTAAATATTAAATTTAAATGAGTAGAGCTCACATGTTCTAAATGATGTAAAGTCGATACACTAGATTTGCCCATAAGACAAGGGTTATTCTATTGAAGAATCCTCCTTGAATAAGATTGTATTTCTCTTGTTGTGCATGAGTTCATAGTCTATTGATCAATCACTTCTTTTTGATTGATTGTAACTTTTAGTTGCTTAGTTAACTGCAACTTTGACCCATATAATCAACCAAGAACTCATCTATCCCAGTCATTTTTTTTAATTTATAATCAATTTGAATGCTCTTCCCTTGTTTTATGATGAACAATCATTGTTCGGTATGTTTGACATTTATATGCTTATTTTAAATGTAAACAATGCCCTTATATTGCTTTATTTCTTAATGAATGAATATTAACCCCATCACACTATTACAAACAATGATTAATCAAATCTATTATTACTTATTTCTACACCCCACATGCTGAAGATGGTGTGTACCTATTTTGAACCAAGTGTAGGAGTGTAGCTAATGTTTGATGAAAAATTGACAAAATCATAGGAGAAAGAAATTTTTTTAAACCCTGTTTGAGATGTTTTCTACTTTTTTATCCTCTCCTTTTACTGCCAAAAGCATCAGGTTTCTTAAGCTGATAAGGAGTGATTAACACTTAAAAGTGCATTTTTATCAAGGTTTTATATCATCATTTTGCACTCGAAGTATCAATAACTCCTTAACTAAAGTATGTTTTATAATAACGTATCTAATACTATAAGATACCTTTAATTTATGATAAATATTCATTTTAAATGCAGGCCTATCACATAAATGAAAGGATTGATTGATGAATTTAAGAACTGAAATTAAAAGGATAAAGAGATGGCCAAACTTAGAAAAGAGATGTCGGTGCAATCCAAACCGAAACACTGTTTGGTAATTAGGTTATATATGTAGCTGTAGATCTCAGATTTAGGTTTGCTTTGTATGGATGGAAAGGTAAGACATATACCTACAACTTTCATATGGAGGCCAAGATCTAAAAAGGCCATTTTCAAGTCCAAATTGTAGCAATAACAAAGAAGCCCGAATCTGTCTTCCAGCCCGTGCACTGTTCAGTATTTGGCCCATATCTGGAGTTCTAGAAGTCCTAATGAGCTGTGTTTTTTATACAAGAAAGCCGAGATAATTTCCTACAACTTTCATATTTTCAAGTGGCTTCAATTTTGACTTTATCAATGACGTTTTGGGCAGACAAGAGAAGATAAAGATTGTCACCAAGTCAAGAGTTGGTCACCCACTCATCAATTAGTCATCAAATTAATATTTCCAATTTTGGCCTATAAAAGGAGGCATTTGCCATGCATTTAGGCATCTTGGTTTCCAGATCAAGATCATGCTCTTGCTTTCTCTCTTTGTATTTTTTGTAATGTTTATGCTTTGCTTTCATTAATATCAAGTTTATGCCTTTCATTTGCTTTCATTTACTTAGTTAACTTATATCTTATTTATGTTCTTATTTTGTTTATTTATTTTTCTTTCTTTCATTATGTATAGCTAAGTTTATTATGTCAAGGTGAAAAGGTTACACTAATGGTGTAAGAATAAGTATAGTGTAAACTTAATATGGACTTTATTGTTTGATACTAACATGTTTTGTATTTGTTATCTGTTTCACTCTTTAATACTTTGTTTGTTAAATGACTAATCTTAATTTATGTTGTATAACACTTGGTACAACAAATGCTTGACACTTTCATAGTTCATACTGTATGGTATAACCGACACCTAAGCTATGAAAGGAACTTGATTTGTTGTTAACATAAGTTATAATCATGAATGCTTGACGAGATTTACAAGTATTAGCATTAATCGAATAAGATGACTAATTTAATCATGTTCATAATCTATAATCTGATTGGAACCTCCTTTATGTGTGGTTTCCAATTGAATAATATGAGTTTATACTATACTTGTTTGACATACAATTAGTGGAACCTCTAACCTTGATATTTGTTATTATCATTATTTAATCCTTACATTAATATTCCATCGCGGCATTCTTATCATCTTCTTCTTCTTCTCCTTCTTTTTCTTTATTATTATTATTATTATTGTTATTACTACTACTACTACTACTACTATTACTACTATTATTATTGTTGTTGTTGTTGTTGTTGTTATTGTTATTGTTGTTGTATTATTGTTATTTATAATTTGTACAATGAACCTCCTTGTGGTTTGACCCCAGTCTTGCCGGGTTATTTATTACTTCGACACTCCTGCACTTGGGAGAAAACATCAATCTTTTAGTCGTGTCAAGGAGTCTTCATATAAATCCCTTAAAATATGCATTTTAAAAAAACTGATTCAGTTGCTGTCGTAATTTTTTTATTCCAACTTAAGCTCTAATGTTGACTTGGTTTTGTATGATATCTAACCATCCTAACTATATTCTGTCTCTCATAACATGTTGAAAAATTGACTTGCACCTTTATTAGGTCCTAGGGATCACTGTTATTAGGGCAAACTCTTACTTAGATTTCGATGCATGATATTGTCAGATTAAGAAAATGTTTTTTGACCATCCAGATTCTTGCTAGATTCTCTTCTCTAAAATAATTTTATCTCACTTCGAATCCCGCATTAAAGTTGTAGTCATAGATGTGTAGATGAATTTGGGCTTTTGAATCACTGAATTTCAATGTTAGAAGCTTAAGATATTCCCATTTGAATATCCAATGTGAAAGTAGAGAATCCTGCTGCTAGAAGAGTTTAGTCTAAGTTTGCAAGCCTAATTCAAAGGATTTTTTGGACCAAGCATTGAATTGAAAAGTGCTAGAATAAGGGATTTGATTGAAGAAGGATATTGGAAATTGGAGAGGGGGGCTGAATCATCATAAATGATGGGATTTCTACCACACTGAACAAGGAAAATCATGTTTTTGTGTAGCTATAATTCATAGGAAACAACAACTTTTGATAGCTGCAAAATGCCATAAAGAGAAGAACCTCACTATCATCTAATGGCTGAGATTTTATCCCTAACCTAAATGGCTAGGATGATGTGTTAATGTTGGAAATAAATCACTATAATCAGCACAGAATCAATGAAAATATTGTAGTTTTCTCATTTGTATTATTTGGGTACAAATTAGCTGGGATTTGTATTCTAGATTAATGCACTACATCTTTCCTAATAAGAGCTATGTATAGACTATATATACACTGCCTCTGCTAACCTATAGAAAGGGGAGGAGGAGAAAAAGAGAGGGAGGTGGCAGGAAAAATCAAGGAGGAGTAAGAGAACATAGACTCCACATTGTTTTCGTTTGACAATTTCCAGCAACCAATGAGGCACGCTTGAGCTGTTTCTCGATCCTTTGGTTCATTTCCTGTAAAATAGGATCTAAAGGTGTTTCTTCCCTCCTGCTCCAGCTGCGAGAAAAGCATAGGTTTTAGGGACCTTCATGTTCTTTTCTCTTCTTACATTTGCTGGAGGCAAGAGTGTTTGCAACTGTAGAAAGAGAAAAAAAGGAAAAAGAAATCAAAACTGAGAAAGCGGGAAAGAGAAGAGAAGAAAATAGGAAGAAGCAAGGAAAAGAGGCCAAAACCAGCATGGCCATTGTTTTTTTCTCTTACCAGAACTAGTAACCATCAGTCAGGTGCAACAACTAGAGTGCCATCTCCTTCGCTTGTTTCAGCGCTAGGTAAGTTTCCATGCATTCTCTTCATTTTGCATTTTAATTACTTATTTATTGTGCATGCCTTTTATGGCTACTGATCAAGTGAATTATAATTCACTTGAATAGTAGCTCAGTTTTTGTGTCCAGTAAGGTCCCTTGCTTAGGCAAGCAACCCGACCGGATCAACTATTTTCATTAACTGTGATGTTTGTGTTTTTTGATAAAAAAATATAAAATATTTTCTTATGTGTTGCATACGGTCAATACCCTAACATGTTTTGAACGTTCTTTATATATATATATTTGAATTTTCAAAAATATGTTTTCGCATGGATTTCATAAACACAACAAAAAATTATTTTCTTGCATTCTGAATTTTACAACATATTTGTAAAACTCCAAAGGGTATTGACCAATATTCCAAAAAAATCTAAAAATCTTATTTTAGGGGGAATTCATTTATTATTCACCGCTATTGGGAATAATTTGTTATTATTCACTGTTAATATTTTGATAAAGAAACCCTAAGTGGTAAATATCCAAAAATAATTTTTTAGGAATAATAAGTCATCACACATCCTTGAAAGAAGCCTCAATTATAATTGAGGGCATTTCAATTTTTGACTCCATGGTTTACGAGCCGTGAAAGCATGAAACAATAAGGCAAAAAGAGGCTTTTAAAGCGCTCTAAATTTCCTTAGATTTCTAAATTTTATCCATCCTTTTTGTGATTTATGAGTCGCTCACTCTTGAAATACTAAGGGAAAAATGATCTCTTAAAGCACATGGAATCTCCTTAGATTTCTATCTTAATAAATTTAGTTTGAATCACAAATAGATTTTAAGAGATCTGCATTGGTTCTTCTTGGTACTTTGTAAACATGTCTAAGGGTGTGATCCACATTGACCAAGGGTTCTTTATTTTTATACTTTGATTCCAACTTTGATCATCATAGCAAACTTATCCTAGGAAAATTGATAGGATTAGAAAACACCAACACTATAACAATTATAAAACAAACCAAATACCAAGCAGCTTACCTTAGATAGGGCGTACTAGGGGTGCTAATATCTTTCCTTTACACAATCAGTCGCTTACCTTAGAATCTTTAAAAGATTAGTTAGGTTTCCTAGTGACTATAATACTACGTGACGACTCTCTTATTCATAAAAAAAAAAAAAACCAAAATCAATCAAGGGTCATTGTGATGCCACGCTGACACGATCAAAGAGTTGATGTCTTATCCCAAGTGCAGGAGTGTCAAAGTAAAATAACCCGGCAAGACCGGGGTCGAACCATAGGGAGGTGAATTATATAAATTACAAATAAAGAAAAAGATTTAAAGAAAATAATAACAGAAAAGGAGTTAAAGAAAGTTTTGGGATGTGATATTGATGTAAGGATTAAACAATAACAAAACATATGTCAAGGTTATAGGATTCACTAATGATATTTCAAATAAATATAATATAAACTCTTTTTATTACTCAACTAGAAACCACACACAAAGGAGGTTCTAATCGGATGATTTCTCGTTATTAGCTCATTATAAATTACTAACATGATCATATTAATTATCTTATATAAGTAATACCATACTTATAAATATCATCAAGCATTCATGTTGCTAGTTTATGTTAACAACAAATCAAGTTTCTATCACAATAACGATTTCGGCCGAAAACTATGAAAGATCAAGCATTTGATGTACCAAATATTATACAACACAAATCTAAATTAAACATTTAATAAGCAAGGTATTAAGAATTAGTAAGATAAAAAGATAAAACATGTTAATAACAATCTTTCTTGGATATAAACATTTAAAGCTCATGTTGAGTTTATATTATACCTATTCTAACACCATTAGAGAAACCTTTTCACCTTGACATAATTAACTTAGCTAAACATTAAGAAGGAGAAAAACACAAATAAACAATATAAGAACATAAACATAATATAAGCTAACTAAGTATAGGAAAGGAAATGAAAGAGCATAAACAAGAGATTACTATAGCATAAAAGAAAACTTGAACATTACAAAGATGTAGAGAGAAAGCAAGAAGATAACTTTGATCTGAAAATTAATATGACTAAATACATGGACAATGCCTCCTTTTATAGGCTAAGTTTCAGAACTATTGATTGATTGAAGAATTGGTGGGCATCCATTGATTTGGTGGCTGGTTTTTGACATTAATGGCTGCTGGTTTTTTGATATTGTGGGCTGATTTTTGATATTGTTGGCTGGCCAAAACGTCATTGCTCACATCAGAATTATAGCCAACTGAATTGTGGAAGCTGTGGGCAATTGTCTCAGCTTTCCATAAAAAAAAACCAGAGCTCATTTGGACTTCTGGAACTCAAGATATGAGCCAAAAACCGAATAGTGCTTGAGCTGCAGGACAGCTTCCGATGTCTTCATTGTTGCTAAGATTTGGGCTTGAAAACGGCAGAACTGAGTCTTTGACTTCATATGAAAGTTGTAGGTCTATGTCTTACCTTTCCATCGATATAAAATGGACCTAAATCTGATATCTACAGCTCCAGATATGATCAAATTACTGAACGGTGTTCGAGTTTGGAATGCACCAGCAACACTTTGCTAAGTTTGGCCTTCTTTTTATCCTTTCAATTTCAATCCTTAAACTCATCAATCAATCCTTTTATTTATGTGATAGACCTGCATTTAGGATGAACATTTACCATGAATTAAAGGTATATTATATTTTTAGACTTGCTAATATAAAACATGCTTTTGTTAGGGAATTTAATGATACTTTAGGTGCAATATTATGACATAAATCCTTAATGAGAATGCACTTTTAAGTACTATTCACACCCCCCAACCAGCTTATTACTAGTCCCTAGTAATCAAAGCATTAAAATATAAAACTAATTTGCAAATACCACAAAGCAAGGCATTCATCATTTAACTTCTATTAATCTATCTAGATAAACAAACTCTCATTAAATTTATATATCTGCTTAATACCTCTTAAACAAGATATTAGTAAACCTTCTTTCGGTGCTCAATAAATCAAAACATAGCTATGGAGCTTTTCATGGAAGAAAACAAAATTTTTGTTCTAATGTTTAAAGTTAACTTCCTTGGGTTGGGATTGTTATCTTTTTTTTTCTCTTTTGTTTTTTTTAAAAGCAAGAATTTATAGCACAATGTATCCTGAACCCATGTAACGAGCTTTCTGCTAATGACTCCCAGACCAGTTGGTCTTAGGGCATCAGGTGTTGAGACACCCCTACGAGCTTAGTAACTCGGGTTGCAAATACTAATATGTAGATAGTGCAGTGTTTGATTCCCTTAAGCTTTCTCCTCAACCCATGTAACAAGCACTAGGCCAATAACTCCCAAGTCAGTTGACTTTAGGGTACTAGGTGTTCAAACACCCCTTCGGGCTTATTTACTTAAGTCAAGGAGGCTACGAAACCAAACTTATCTACTTTGTTTTTTTTTTTTTTATTATTATTATTTTTTTTTGTTTTTTTTTGTTTTTTTTTGTTTTTGTTTTTTTTTGCATATTATATACTATCCCTTTCCCTTAGTTGTTACCTTTAACAAAAGAACACAAATAATGTAATAATCCAATGTGCAACCCACAATCATATGTTCGAGTGTGTGTGTGTGAAAATGAAGGTTTAGAAATACTTATTAGATGAGCATATAAACAGAATCTATAGATAACAATCCAAGAGTTTGTAAACCTGAATATTTCAAGAAGTATTATAATAGACCTTGTTAAGAATGTTTACTAAGATGCGTCTTAAGAGTCACTAAAGTTCCTCCGTTACTCTGTCATCCTAGTAACAATAGTTTTTGCAAATGGTTTAAATAATAGAGAATACAGTTACTTAATAACAATTTTTTTTTTTTAATATCAACTATTATCCTCTCCCCCCAACCAAAACGAGACATTGTCCTCAATTTTCTAAGCAAAAAGATAGAGTGTAGAAGATATCACCTGAAACAGCGACTACTGACAACCCTGAAACACACTAAAAGAAATATAAGAAACAACAAAACATAAATATTATGCTATTAAAATCAAAATACACAATTTTTCACAAACTAAGGCTCAAATCCAATTTAAGCTTTTTACGGCGTTGCATGTTTGACCAATTGAGTTGACTCATGGAGGGATCAATTACAGGGATGAAAGATTGTAGTTGGTCAATCAATTGTTCAGCAGTAGCAGCAGAGATTATGATTTGTCGTGCCGAAGATGTTAGAAATTCCTGTTCCACAGCTTGATCAAGAAAAGACAACAAATTATCATAAAAACCATTAACATTTAACAAACCTATAGGTTTATGGTGAATGTGCAGTTGGGCCCAAGAGGAAATATGAAAGATCTCTTCCAATGTACCCAGACCACCTGGTAAGGCAATGAAGGCATCAACATGGTTAAACATTGTATTCATTCTATCACACATTGTGGAGACCTGTAATTCCTCTCCAATTGTTTTTCCAATGATGTCCCCTTTGGCTAAAGCTTTAGGGACAACCCCTAAAACTTGACTGCCTCCTACAAATGCAGCTATTGAAACACCCCCCATTAACCCAAGGCTGCCTCCCCCATACACTAAATGAATCTTTCTCTCAGCTAGTACCCGACCAAGATGATTTGCTGATTCTAAAAACTCTTCTTTCCTAGGACTAGATCCACAAAAAACACAAATATTTTTTATTTTAGGAACAGAGGAACTTGCCATTTCTACACATTTCTATATATGCTGAATGAATGGGTTGAGTAGAAATGATGGAAAGGAAGAGAAGATTTTATAGATGAGAAATTGAAAATACAAAGCATACCACCTATATGTAGGCTAGCTGAAGTCTCACTCTCTCTCTCTTTTTTTTATTTATTTATTATTATTATTATTATTATTAATAAAA